>NW_026054681.1:0-127550 GCF_022830035.1 Ophidiomyces ophidiicola
CCAGGGCAAAGTTCAATCATTTTTCCACTGCAGAAGGAGGTTATAGGAGTCTACCTGTGTTGGGAGCCGAGCCTGATATGTCCGACCGGGCAAAAAAGTAGAACTAACTATCGAACCAATTAATACTGCTTTATTGGACATGTCAAAGGGTGGACAGGATCCTATGATGCTCGACAACTCTGCCATCGAGTAAAAATTGTTTCACGATTGGTAGCAGGCTGCCCGAACCAGTAGCTGAGGGAGAGTTTTCATTCTCACCTTTAGATAGTACATTTGTGTCCAGATACACCAAGCATCTTGGGATGAAAATCTGAACTCTGTCTTACATAGAAGTCTCCTCCCAATGCCAATCCGCAACCAGTGGAAAGTAACGATGCGGTTATGGGTCTGCAGGCGTCGCTATCAGGCCTTCTTCCCCTGGTACAGAGTTCCCAGACCATTACAGGTCGAATGGACGCAGTCTAGGGCCACTAAAGAGATAGCAAGTCAGAACGACATTTTCAATGAAGCAAGCTAGGCAACCATGTGGGATAACTACTTAATAGAGAAGCCATAGTTAACAAAGTAACTTACTACTACATAACTCGTCCTCCTCCGCACTCTGTACCGACTAACTACCTAGGAGCTCACTACCTAGTTAATTAACTAGGTAGTTAGTTATGTCATGTGTTTGGTGAAATCATTAGCACGTTGAGTGCAGGTATACTTTTCAACAAACTTCTCATGGACAAATTCTAGGATATTGGCTTGTTCCTAAACAACTTCTAGCAGTGCAAAATGCTAAATATGCGCGTGTAATTTGAAAATAATGACAATAATAATAATGAAGCAAAGCCCGGTACTCCATACTCTGTACGGGGTAGGTTTATTATTTATTTACACTGCTCCGTACTCCGTACAGCATGGGGTTTCACCTACTCCGTACTCCGTAGACCAAGCTATTTTTCTTTTCCAAGGCGGTTGTTTCTACTCCGTACGGAGTACCCCATACTTTCTACTACCAATCACATTATTAGTTAACTCGTAGTGGTAGTTACCTAGTCCAGGGGCGTGTGCGCGATCCTGCGTGTTGTGTCGTGTCGTGTCGTTGCGCCGCCGAGTCGCGACTCGTCGAGATCTCCTGTTTCACTCCATCCATTCTCAACAGCTGCAAAGAAGGCATCCTTTGTTTCTACTTTAAACTCATTATCCTTCGCCATTCAATATGCCAATGGAACTTCGAAAGCGAAAGGCTCCTACCGAGCCGAAGGACGCGCCCGTCGCAAAGAAGAAAGTCACCAAGGTCGCTGCATCAAAGGCGAAAGCACCAAAGCCCAAGGCGATAGCGAAGGAATCGAAAAAGAGCGCGACATCGAGCGCCCCGGAAGTCCCTACAATTGGAACTGTCCTCGATCTCGAGCAATATCAAGACGAAATACAGCTCCAGGATGGCACGCAATCTTCGCTCAAGGCGCTGATAGAATCAAGCGAAAACGGTGTAGTGCTCTTTACCTACCCCAAGGCTTCAACTCCTGGATGTGAGTGAATTCCAATTGCTTGAATTTGGGAGACATTTAGCCGCATAAATGTCGCCCAAAGGCGCGTGTTCTCTTTGATTATTCACCCACAAATACAAGTGAAAAGGAATCACATCTTTAGCATCATGGGCTGTAAACTTTCAACTCCTCCATGTTTCGAAGAAAAGCGATTAGCAATCAATGCTAATTTGATTTTCTCACCTGAAAGGCACAAGGCAAGCGTGTCTCTTTCGCGACGGCTACGACCACCTGTCTTCAACCGGCTTATCGATCTATGGTCTATCCGCAGATAGCCCAAATGCCAATAGCAAGTTCAAAGAGAAGCAGAAGCTTCCGTACCCGCTGGTTTGCGACCCAGCAGCTAAATTGATTGGGGCTATTGGGTTCAAAAAGCAGCCAAAGGGGACTACTCGCGGGGTTTTTGCAGTAGATAAGACTGGAAAAGTGCTACTACTTGAAGCTGGAGGACCTGAGACCACTGTCAAGTTGGTTGAGAAGCTGATTGACGGGGACACGAAATCCAACTCTGACTAGGCTTTTGACCAATAGACCCGAGAGGCTTCTCGGTGCACGAACATTTTCTGACGTGCTAAATGCAATCATGGATCTTAATTTAGATGGTAAAATGCCTTAGAGCTCAAATTTGCCCTGCGTTCTCTGTGCTTTGAAACTGGTGAATTTGCTTAGCCACCTTTTTTCTTTGATGCCTAAATGCCACAGAAGCGAAGGCCGAGAGATTTGGGTGATGCATACGTCACCTCATTTTCATAATATGTAGATGCCTGAAAGCGAAAAAGTGCAATCGCCGCAAGACGCGATATATAATAGATGACCTTATTTCGTCTGCTGCCGTCGCGTCTTAGTGCATGTATGTAATAGGCCGCAGTACGTCATTCCTCCAGCGCACGCCTCATAAATCCCTTGCGGTTCTCTCCTCACCACCGAATTTACCCCTCGATATCAACCCCACCCATCGACATATTTCACACCCTCTCCACGACAGAGCTACCACTCGTTGATCGCAGCCATGAATATTTTCAAATTACAGAAGTGGGTGCCCGAACTATTCCCTGAGCCACAAACAGCTTGTGCATGAGCGGGCTAACTAGCAAACAGAAAATACCCACAGTTCCAACAAAACGAGATTTTCGCCCTTCAAGACGCCTTTCAGCGATTAGATGTTGATGACAAGGGCTATCTCGATGAGGCGACTGTGATCAAGGCCACTCAGCAATCTGAACGACAGCCATACGATGTTGTGCGCTCGGCTTTAAAAGAGGTCGAGCTCGACAGTTCCAGACGTGTCGAGCTGGAAGACTACGTTGATGTCAGTTCTGTTTCCGATTGCGGGGCTACTATATGGAGTTCCTTTTACTAAAAATGATTTTGCGCATTACAGCTTATCTCAAAAGTCCGCAATTCTGTCAGCGCCCCGTCCGCCGCCAGTGCTGCTCCTGTGCGTGGACATGCTTCCAAAGGCAGCATTGGCGGAAAAATCCACGTCCAGGGCTCATCTGCAAATGTTACGCATACCATAAACGAAGATGAAAGGACGGAGTTTACCAGGCACATTAATGCTGTCCTTGCCGGGGACCCTGATATCGGCCACCTTTTGCCATTTCCAACTGACACATTTGAGATGTTCGATGAATGCAAAGATGGATTGGTGCTTGCCAAACTTATCAATGATAGCGTACCCGATACCATTGATGAGCGTGTCTTGAACAGGCCTGGGAAAAAGGCGAAACAACTCAACGCATTCCACATGACTGAAAACAACAATATAGTTATAAATTCCGCCAAAGGTATCGGTTGTTCCGTTGTCAATATCGGAAGTGGTGACATCATTGAGGTACGAGAACATCTCATTCTTGGTTTGATTTGGCAGATTATTCGCCGCGGCCTCTTGGGTAAAATCGACATCAAACTCCACCCGGAACTATATCGGCTTCTTGAAGAGGACGAAACTCTAGAGCAGTTCCTACGACTGCCACCAGAGCAGATCTTGCTTCGCTGGTTTAACTATCACTTGAAAAATGCAAATTGGGATAGAAGGTAAGAACCAACCTGCCTACACTATATTTAGGTGCTGTTGTCTCATCAATTTGGATAGGGTTGCAAACTTTTCTAGTGATGTAAAAGATGGAGCCAACTACACAGTACTTCTCAATCAATTGGCGCCAGACCTCTGCTCGCGAAAACCTCTTCAAACTCCAGATTTGCTTCAGCGTGCTGAGCAAGTTCTTCAAAACGCTGAGCTGCTACAGTGTCGCAAATTTCTGACTCCAACTTCACTTGTTGCGGGAAATCCTAAGCTCAATCTAGCCTTTGTAGCAAACTTATTCAACAATCACCCGGGTCTTGATCCAATTACTGAAGAAGACAAGTTGGAGGTTGAGGATTTCGATGCTGAAGGCGAGCGTGAAGCTCGAGTTTTTACGCTTTGGCTCAACTCCTTAGACGTGCAACCAGCCGTCAATTCTCTGTTTGACGATTTACGAGATGGTACTGTCCTCCTCCAGGCTTACGACAAGGTTATTCCAAGCAGTGTTAACTGGAGACATGTGAATAAGCCTCCTTCGCATGGTGGTGAGATGATGAAGTTTAAGGCTGTTGAAAACACAAATTATGCTATTGAGCTGGGGAAGCAAAACCGTTTCTCTTTGGTAGGAATCCAAGGAGCCGACATCACAGACGGCCAGAGAACATTGACGCTTGGCCTAGTATGGCAGCTAATGAGAAAGGATATTACAAACACTTTGTCTTCCTTGGCCAAGCGTATGGGAAAACGTGAAATTACGGATGGGGAGATGATTCAATGGGCCAACGACATGTCACGAAAAGGTGGAAAGAGTTCATCTATTCGAAGCTTCAAGGATCAGACCATTGGTAGTGGCATTTTCCTGCTCGATGTCCTAAACGGTATGAAGAGCAGCTACGTCGATTATGAGCTTGTTACCCCGGGAAGAACCGACGATGATGCCTACGCAAACGCGAAACTCGCTATCAGCATAGCAAGAAAGATGGGCGCCACCATCTGGCTGGTTCCAGAGGATATTTGTCAGGTCCGGTCACGCCTGATTACTACGTTCATCGGTAGGCCATTGCACTCGCACTCATCTTAGTATGGCTCTATGCTAACTTGGATTTTAGGTTCCTTGATGGCCACGTCTGAGAAGATGTAACATATCCCTTATCATTCCTCTCTCTTCACCTTTGTACTGTTAGCTGCACCTCGTGGTGATTTATCATGATTACTTACATAGTTTAAATGCTTTTTTTTTCCTTTCCTGTTCAAATAGCGTCGGTTCAATTCTATACAGTCATAAGGAATGAAAAGCAAACTTATCTATTTAAAAAGACGCCCTATTGTTATTCAGCAACTCTTGGGCATTATATACAGCTTTTTAACAAAAGGAAACGTGCATGAATGCATGCAAGCAGCTATCTTGAGAAGGTGGTTTCATGGGGCTATAAAACTATCGAGTGAAGCCAGCTATTCCTTTCACTTCAACTTCAAATACGGAGTGAAAGTTTATCTTTGACATGAGCTCCTAACTATAATTCAAATATTTCTCCATAGCTGTTCATCCTTCTTCAACCATCTAGCCTCAATATTAATAATGGATGATGACGAATGCCAAAGGACACGGACCTCAGGCGGCCTTTTTACCCTATCCTTGAAGGTCAATTATATACCTAATTTATTGAAATTTGTCATATCGGATTTAGACTTCGCCGCACCACCGTCATTCCGCGAATTCCGGGAATTATTATTAATCTTCCTCGATGAATATGGAAGATAAAGAACACCATTCATGTCGAATTGAAGATACAGGTTCATTCAACAATTCCACATGTCCTCCAACGTGATCATAGACTATGGCTTCACCGCCGTGGAAGCATCTGCAACAAAGCTCCTTTCTAGCTCCCATCCTTCCCTCAAGGCGCCGTACATCCCGGTCTCTCAGACACCCATACCAAAGACTGCTCTAGGAAAGCGCATTCAGGAATATGCAAAATCGAAGCTACCAGAGCCAACATTCAATCATTCTATGCGAGTGTATCACTATGGGCTGGCGATTAAAAAGTATCGCTTTCCTGAATGGGCATTCACAGACGAAACATACTACTTGACTTGTCTCCTACATGACATCGGAACAACGGAAGAGAATTTGCACAAGACCAAGATGAGCTTTGAGTTTTATGGAGGATTTCTGGCTCTGGATATCCTCCAGCGGAATAGCGAGGGTCATGAGGCGACGGCACCGAGAGAGCAGGCAGAGAGCGTTGCAGAGGCAATAATCCGCCATCAAGACCTATGTGACGTTGGTACCATCACTGCCGTTGGTCAACTGATCCAATTGGCAACAATATTTGGTTGGTCTTAAGCGAAGGATATTCCTATGAACCGAAATACTAACTGGTGTAGACAACACTGGTCAATATCCTGACCTGGTACATCCATCTACCATAGAAGATGTATCCAAGCAATTCCCGCGCCTCAAATGGAGTACCTGCTTTGCCGCGACTATACGCCGAGAGAATGGCTTGAAGCCTTGGGCGCATACTACTGCGTTGGGAGTGGATGATTTTCCATCGAAAGTTTTGGGAAACAAGCTCATGGAACCATTTGAGTAGCACATGGTTTGTGATATCAGTCACATCTCGGGCAAAGGATGCCCTTTGCACGGAGTACTTAAAGGGTAAGGGGAAATCAGACAATATAAGGCAAACATCGCGCACCATGCTGTACTTGGCTGATATATTTATGTACTAGGAAGATGGTTTTTATTCAGGCTAGCTGAACATTTGGAGTAGAACAAATTTAATTTGTACATGAAATATTTGCCCGGAATACTTGAGTACTCTGTACTCCGTATGAAGATGAAGACGTCTTCCGTCTTCCTTAAAACTATTCTTTTATTGACCTTTGGGTACCTGTTAACTAACTAGCTAATTAACTTGCAAATAGCTAGTTAGTCAGTTAACTAACTAATCCAACTAGTGAGTTAGTTAACTTAACTAACTAACTAGTTAACTGACTAACTATTCTAACTCCGTGACTCCCCATTAGGCTCCAGAACACAACTATCTGCTTTACATATAGGCAGATTTAACAGCCGTAAAATCTATGATATCTTAGGACTCTAAGCTTCTGGATACAACTCTTCTCATTTCCAACCCTCATAACCACCAATATTCGTCGACACCATGGCAAGTCGGAAGCGCCAGATGACGCGACGCGACGCGGCTAGCGACGACGATGATGAAGAGCGTCCCCAAATTAAAAAGATGAAACCGGTTTTGACGGCAAAATCATCTAGCACAGATGCTAGCAAGTCAAAAACAGACACGAATGGCGAGCTATATTGGGAAATTTCGCGCCAACGACGCGTTACTGTGTCATCGTTCCGCGGCAAAACGATGATTAATATTCGGGAATATTATGAGAAGGATGGACAGCATCTGCCGGGTAAAAAGGTAAATTGATTTTCACTGGAATAGTTGCCAGAAGAAAAGCTGATTCGTGGTGATTTTGGATATTTATAGGGCATTTCTTTGACTTTAGAACAATTCAATGCTCTGATTGGAATATTACCAGATCTTGAAGATGCCGTTAGGCAGAAAGGAGATACTATTGATCGACCGGAATACTGCAGTCTTGCTACGAATAATAACGATGATGATGAGATGCAGGAAGTAGGGGGGGAGCATGTGGGGGACAAGAACAAAGTCACTCCCGAAAAGAACATTGAGGCGACCAGCGAGGAAGATAGCTGATGGCACAACATCGTTTATTGAACCGCATTTACTCTGTCCTTCTTCATTCATGTACTTGATTTATAGCACGGGTGCGATGGTGTTCATTGGGAGCCAGGCGACGTGACTTCAGGATGCAATTGGGCAAAGACAACGGTATTTCTCATGAATGGGCATACCAAAAAATGGACATCTATTTACGGTCTTTCACCATCGTCTAGCGTATGTATCTACTTACATACTTGTTTCTTGCGTCTCTGCCCGGCCTGCCACCGACCCCCCTTTCCAAGCATGTCGAGGATCCTGGTCAGCCCGTATCTTTTTTTCAGACGCAGGCTCACCCCAGCCTCCGCCACCGGGAGTATACACAATAATCCTTTCTCCAGGCTGCATCTGGGCAGTGTTTTTGGCTCCCATATTCACACGCCGCTCCTCGAACTCCTCAGGGTTGTCCTTTTTCGGAACTTTTCGCACCCAGATATTCCGCCCGCATTGTGCGTCCTCGCCTCCATGGAGACCATAGGGGTGATAGACCCTCCGTTCTGAAAGAATAGATACATGAACCGGGATTCTGAATTCAATATCTCGAATGACTCCGTCGCCACCGCAATGCTGACCTTTGCCCCCAGACCCCGACCGAAGGCTGAATTCCCGGAGCAAGACTGGATATCGACGCTCAAATACCTCAGCGTCCGTGATGCGAGTATTCGTCATATGTGTGTGAACGCCTGAGGTGCCTTCCCAGTCTGGCCCGGCACCGCTTCCGCCGGCGATAGTTTCATAGTAGCCGAAACCTTTAGTAGCTTCGCCGCCGTTGAGGTTACCGCCGAAACCAAAAGTTAAATTGTTTGTATCACCCTGCGACGCTGCACAAGCTTGGAAACATTTCAAAATAACGTCTGTCACTCGTTGACTCTGAGCAAGCAAAGATGATGTTAGCGACCATCGATGGCGGTGTGTATCCGGAATGAAGACTCACCGTGAGAACATTGCCTCCAACAACAGCAGCTTTTCCTGAAGGTGAGAGGAAGGAGTTTTTCGGTATTTTAACTTCTATTGGCTTCAAACAGCCCTGATTTAGTGGTATGTCCTCCGAGATAAGGCATCTCAGGCAGTATATAATGGCTGAATAAGTGACTGCCTCGGGAGCATTGATGTTTCCTATCGGCTAATTTAGAAACATTTCCAACTGGGTGACTGCAAACGTACCATATACTTCCGGGCCCGTCCCTTCAAAGTCGAAGACTGCGCAGCCATTTTCCGCGTCTATAGAGACTTTCAATTGAATAGGGCTTCCATCGTCCATATAATCGATGGCTGTAAGGTCCGCTCCTTCAAATCTTTTGCTGACTGTTCTCAATAAATTACGAACACTGAGTTCGGCGTTCTTCTGAATATTCCTCATGTAGAATTGAACCACGTCTTCTCCATAATCCGCAATCAGGGCAGAAATCAAACCGATACCTTTCTGATTGGCGGCAACTTGAGCCTTAAGGTCGTTCAGGTTGTCAGCAAGACAGCGTGTTCCGCTGCATCCTGGGTATTGCGCCGGCTCATGGTATAAGAGCTCTGTGATGCGCTCTTCGTTGAATATTCCTTGAGATACAAGCTTTTCTGATTTGATAGCGGCGCCCTCTTGATATAGTTCGCGAGAGTGAGGTGGCATGGAGCCAGGTAGAATACCACCAATATCGGCTACGAGGTTTAGATTAGCAACTTTCGAAGATCGGAAGGGGGTATATCGTACCATGGTGGGCTCTTGAGGCTACATAGAATATGATATCTTCACCGTTGAACGCTGGAGTGATCACTGTAATATCAGGCAGATGTGTACCTCCGAATTCTGGGTGGTTAGAAACAATGACATCACCAGGTTTCAATTTTCCCTTCCAGATATTTGCCTGGGTGCGAACACAAGTAGACATGCTTCCCAGATGCACAGGCAAGTGCGGCGCATTTGCGACGAGCCCTCCATCAGAATCAAACAAAGCACAGGAGTAATCCAGTCTTTCCTTAACATTTGTACTCACACTTGTCTTCTGCAGTGCTCGGCCCATTTGCTCTGCAATCGCCATGAAGCGGTGCGAGAACACACTTAGCAGGATAGGATCTACGCTCGTTACGCTGGTCTTAGAGTTAGATCCCTCTGAAGAACCGATATTAATAACAACGTGAGTTTTCAGAATCAGAGCTGTGGCTTCTGGAGTGACTACCAGTGTCTGCGTCCCATCGGCGAGGATGGCCGGGCCTGGGATGCGAGTGTTGACTTCCAGACTATTAAGTTTGAAAATCGGAGTTTCACGACGTCCGCCTTCAAAATATACTTGTTTGGTGCTATACTTTTGGGAGGGATCAACGTCCTTTGGTATCATCTCCCGCAACTGTTGGTCCACAGTTTTTCCCAGATCGTCAAAGCTTCTGCCAATGGCTCTGACACGAACATCATCAACGATGATGTCGCGATCGGGGAGCGTAAACCCAAATTCTTGTTCATGCTGCTGTACAAAAGCGTTTCCATATTCATAGTCATCTTTCCCAGGTCTAATAATCATCAGAGAGGATTCGGTTCCTCTGTATCGCATATTTAAATATTCTTCGAAAACAATGGACTCTTTCTTGAAGCCTTGGCCCATCAATTTTTCTGTGGCCTTTGCCTTTAATTCATCCATCTTTCCCTTCAGCTCTGCTCTTACCTTTTGGTCGTCCGACCATACTTTGGATTCCGGAACCTGGCTTTCATCCACAACATCAGCCAAAGCCATACCATAGGCTGATAGTACGGAAGAATAACGATGAACTAAAATCTGTTTAATACCAAGACTGTTAGCAATGGCTACGGCATGTTGACCACCTGCACCACCAAATGTGGCGAGACGATGTTTTGAGGCATCATGCCCTTTTGCTTCGGTTAGTGAGCGAATGGGCCTGGCCATCGTTTCATTAGCAACCTTGATAAAACCATATGCTACCTCGTCCGGGGTCATTTTCATGTCCCCAGGAGCTTCTTTATTAATTTCATCAGTGATTTCTTTGAAGAGGCGTTCACTCGCTTCTTCGTCTAGGCCCTCATTTTCATTCTTGCCAAAAATTTTTGGGAAGAAATCTGGTAGCAATCTGCCCAAGAATAGATTTGCGTCAGTGACGGTCAGAGGGCCTCCTTTTCTATAACAGGCAGGCCCTGGGTGCGCGCCCGCGGACTCCGGGCCAACGACAAATAAACCATTGCGATAGAAAAGACGCGAGCCACCTCCAGCCGCGACGGTGTTGATATCCAACTGCGGAGATTGTATCGTAACACCGGCCGTAGTAGTCTCAAACACATGCTCGTATCGGCCGGCGCCGTAGCGACTGACATCAGTGCTAGTGCCACCCATGTCGAAGCCAATGACAGGAATCTTGGTCTCGGGGTCATAGCTGGTCAGAGCGTAGCCCACGACTCCACCGGCCGGCCCCGACAGGATAGCACGTAAGCCCGAGAACTGGCTGACGTCGACGAGCCCACCGTCGGACTGCATGAACTCGCAGCGCGCCGTGTTGGGCGCAGAGGAGCCCTGGGTAGCCTTGACGCCAAGGCCGCCCTCGAATCCTGCCTGGAAGCTCGAGATGTATTTTTTGATCGCTGGGGTAAGATAGGCATCGGCGCAGGCGGAGGTGGCGCGTGGGATCAGCTTGATCATGGGCATGAGCTCATGGCTGAGACTAACATGGCTGAATCCAATGTCTCTTGCGATTCTGCCCACGAGAGCTTCGTGGTCTGGAAATGTGTACGCGTGCATGAGGCACACGGCGATGCTGCGGAAGCCGTCCTGGTACAGCTGGCGCAGCTGGTCCGTGACGGAAGCTTCGCACGGGCGCCGTAGGATGCGGACAGCTTCAGAGGACAACCCCCGCACGACTTCAGCTCCCGCAGGAGCCGCTTCGCGGGCGAGCGCCGAAGTGAGATGCCGGGCGGGGTCTTCGGTGTAGTCCTCGAGGGTGACTCGCTCGTCAATCTCGACGACCTGCTCGTACAGCACATCCGGGCGGCGTATGGCAAGGTCGAAGATGCGGGGGCGCGACTGGTTGCCGATATGCAGGCAGTCCCGGAAGCCCTTGGAGACGAGCAGGGCCATGCGCTCGCCCTTGCGCTCCAGCAGGGCGTTAGTGGCAACAGTGGTGCCCATGCGGATGCTGGCGATGCGGGTGGTGTCGAGGGGAGCCCCGCGGGGGATGTCACGGCCCCCGAAGACGGACAATAGGCGGCGGATGCCCTCGAGCGGCGCATCGGCGTAGTTGGCGGGGTCTTCAGAGAGCAGCTTGATGACGACGTCGTCCTCGAAGCGCCCGGAGCCGGGGTTGCCTACGCAGTCGGTGAAGGTGCCGCCGCGCTGTGGGCATCAGCATCGCCAGAGGAGAGAAGGGAGGGGGAGAGAGGAGACCAACGTCGATGGCGATACGGATGCCGGGAGGAGCAGCCATGGCGAGCGAGAGACGGAGAGGAGGTGGTGGGCAGTGAGTCGTGGAAGAAGAGGAAGCGGTGGTGATGCCGGGCGGCGGGCGGGCAGGCAGGCGTGGCCGTGACGCGAAGTCGGAGGCCGTGGCCCAGTTGGGTAACCGCGCCTTCCCGTTCGCCGGTGCTCGCGCGCCTTCCGCTTTCGCTTCCAACGAACCTCACCCGCTGCTTGGCGTCACCCGCCTTCATCTCCAGCATTCTCACGACCTCCTCTCTCGCTTCATCTCCTCTCGCTCGCCACGACCACCGGCACTCTCTCCCCTCTCTTCGAAGCCTCGATTGCATCTCGCTCTCTTTCCTACCGCTGCTGCCAACCCCCTCATCGAGCTACTGCCGACCGTCGTTGTCGCACCCGCCCGCCCTTCGTGTATCACCCCGTTTCAGCGCCCCCTCCCCTCGGCCTCGTCGTCACCCCAGTCCGCGCGTGCCCGCCTGCCAGTGCTGCAGTTTCAAGTGCCTGTGCCTTCCTGCTGTATCTGCAGCCGCTGCTTCGCCGGCTCTGGCTGTGGCGTCTCTGCAGCCGCTGTGTTTAACGTCTGCCTACCCCTGGATTGACCAGCTCGTTAGCCCTGCTTGGCGACTCGACGATCCGGCTGGCGAGAGCATTCTTATTATTATTCTGCCTCGTCGTTTTCGTCTCTTGTCTGGCGTCCATGCCGTGAGCGTCGTCGTCGTTGTCGTCGCCGCCGCCGTCGTCGTCGCCGTCTGCTGCCCGACGATGTTCGAGCTGTCGCGCGCCCAGCCCCCCATCTGCCATTCTCGCCTACTTCCCTTCTGCTGTCCCTGATTTTCGTCATGTCCGACATTCACCCGCGTCCGCCTCGCCTGCACACGCCCGATTTTGCCGGTCCGCGACTCGCCATGCACTCTGCCATGGAGGCCCACCCCCAGCGAGAGCGGAGACGGCGAGGCTCGTCCCAGAAGTCCATGCTCTCGAGAGCTCTTCAGAAAGCAAACACCGCTGTGCTGCTGGACAATGCCGCCAACTTCGAGGGCGCCATCGATGCCTACTCCGACGCCTGTGACCTGCTGCACCAGGTCATGCGTCGTACTAATGGGGCTGAGGAGAAACAGAAGCTCGAAGAAATTGTAAGAAACAGACATTGGACATGGGATGTTTGGCGCCGCGTGCTAATCGTATGCAACTTTTAGCGCTCTACCTATACCACCCGCATTGCTGAGCTTCGACGCCTGGGACTGTCTTCACGGGCTGTTGGTAAAGCCCTGCCCGATCGGCCCTTGAGCGACGAGTCCGTCTCGCCCACCTCCATCTCGTTTCGATCAGAGATCCATGATGACGCTGACGAGGACGACATGTATGTTATCGAGACTGCGACCGCCACCCGAATCTTCAACAAGCCTTCCTATCTGACCGACCCTGACGAGCCTCGAGCTCTCCCGCCCTCCCAGATTCCCCCGCGGCGTCAATCGCTCCTTCCCTCCGCATTCGATGAAGAAGTTCGTTTTTGGAAACCCTTAGACCAAGACCCCCTCCGTGTGGGGTCGTCGTCCAATCTGCCTATATTAGATGAGCAATTGGACAAAGAAGGGTCCCCCAGTGGCATGTCGTCAGAAGGCCGCGGCCCTTTCCACCGCAGCCCATCTCGAGAACCTCCTTTGCCTCCACGTCTGCAAAGCCAGCAGTCAGAGCATCGAAACGAATTCTTGAGTTTCAAACCTGAATCCCCTGGGTCTATCAAACCGACTTCATGGTTAGATAATGGTGATTCGGGTGGATCTTCTGCCTCCTCTCTTCGATCAAGGTCTTCATCGCTATATTTACGGAAACGAGATCATATATCTAGCGGTGGAACTGAGGCTGCGTTCGACGCTGCGCTGGATGCGGCTGTCGAGGCTGCCTATGATCAAGGATTGGAGCCTGCAGATGATTTAAATGCTGTATCTGGAGATGATGATGTTGTTTTGAATGTTAGGAGAAATGTGGAACGCGCAAAACAAAAGGTCCGCGAGGCTGAACTGGAAGTTGAAGCCATCTCGGCGCAAGAACGAGAAATTCGCCGGATCAAGGAGGAAACTTTGCACGGCGACCTTACAGCATTAAATGATAACTATGAAGATGAAGAAGCGCAGGAGGAGGAACTGATTTTAGAAGAAATGATGGATGTCCTTGAGTTCGACTCGCCATCCAAATCAGGGGTTCCACGCCAGTCAGGGTCCAGTGGATTTTCTGGTCGAACCTGGGGAAGCTCTATTGCTTCAAACCCTGCGACTACCGGGACGTCGCTATCTACCCTCGCTGAAGAGAACATACCATCATCATTGGATGCACAATTAGCCAAAGTGTTATCCGCCTCTCGCTTAACGCCTCGGTCTCCTTCCGCCGTCGCCAATACACCTCCAGCATCACCGTCACCGTCACGAAAACCTCCTCTCCCTGCACCACCACCGCAGTTCAATTTACCATCTACATTGCCTCCACTCCCAACGCCCACTCTAGCAACAGTCACACCAAATTCCCCTCTTGCTCCTAGCGTAAGGACAAGACGTCTCTCTAGCCATGACCTTAAAGACCTGTCAATCGAGACCAATGCCAAATTACCACCTGGTGCCGAAGCACCACGGACAGTGGCGGCACCAGAAAGTCATTCCCATTCGCATTCGCAGACGAAGAATGAAATATCAGCTAATGGTACAAGTTCTTGGCAAAGCCTGGAGCCAATTCAACGCCTAAGATCAAGGGATGCCGCTAGTTCTGCTGAATCCTTGACGATCATATCCCCGGTTACCTCCTTTCATGATCTGCAACGTACTGATACAAACGACGATACCCTGAACCCAGCCACCCATCGTGTCCTAAGTAAAGTAGCATCGAATTCAGAAACGCTGAAAAAAGATAATCCTGTTGCGCAATCTAAATTAGCACGAGGGAAAGTACTAACAGTCACCACGGACGATATAACTAAAGGCCTCGATAGTCCGTTCGTTTCTGCATTTCCCACATCTGCCCGTAGAGGCACTTATCCGCTGCCGACATCAGCTAGTGCCCCAGGAGCGCACTACCTTTTTGACGATGCTTTTCATTCACCGTTGACTCCTGGTTACCCTGATATCACTGCGCCAAATCCTCCTACAGCTCTTGAACCATGTCCGCAGTCATTTCTCCTGCGCCCATTCTGGATGATGAGATGTATTTATCAAAGTATAACTCATCCTCGAGGCGCTTACATGACGACGAAACTATTTATACCCCGTGACGTTTGGAAGGTGAAAAATGTCAAACTGAAAGCCGTTGAAGAAAAAGTTGCGAATTGTGACCTTCTCACTGCAGCACTGCTTAAAGTGGCACAGGTTGATACCAATGACGCTGATGCTGTTCTCGAAGAAATGCAGTCATTCGAAAGTGTCCTAGATCAAGTGCAAACAGTCTGGGCAAAGAAACTCGGTAATGAAGTCGGCGTCCATGGGACCTCGCATCTTTTCAAATCCTCAACAGATGATCATTCGTCATTTGGTGAGCAGTCTTCAAGGTCGTCAAGTGGAGGAAGCAAATCCTATCTTACCTCGTGGAGAAAGCTACGCTCTAAAAGCTCGGGCCCTAACACCGTGCCCCAGACAGCCAGAAGAGACAGTAACAAGGATCTGACTTTGAACTCGTTACCTATGGATGACACTCTCAATGTTCGCCGACCAAGGCGGATTCTACCGGACGCCGACTGCACTGGGCCTAATGCTAACTATATGAGTGCCCTGGCAAGATTGTGCGACGCGGCGCAGGTCATTGGTATGTTTCTTACCTTTTCTCTAGTGTCCCTGTTTCCCAAACGCTAACATTTTGACTGAATCAGATCAAATTGCCCGACAAGTTGAGGATCCTGGCCTTAAACATTCATCGAAAACGCTCGTCGGGCTAGAATTAAGCTCTCGCCACGCTGCCGAATTTTTTGGATTTTACGTATGCCGATTTGCTTTGCATGATATTGGGCTGATGATTGACAAGTTTATAAAACGTGGCAGTGAATGGGTTTTAGTCTAATCCTACAGTCCGTTTTTCTTTCTTTTGGGAGTGCCATTTGGGCTTGGGTTTAGTTATAATCTCGAACAATAATATGGTAATAATATATACCCCAGATGGAAAATCTTGCATGATGTGTGATGATGATATTTTTGCATACAGGATGATGGGCTCGGGCTTTGGAAGATATCTGGACTATATTTACCACTAAGTTTATGTTTTGCTATGTCAGACAAACATGCTCCCAGTCATGAGTTTGTCTCGCATATTTTTTTTTAAATTCCTTTAGAGATTGATATTCCACGTTTGCTATGCTTGGGAACATATCATTGCTTTACGTATCATGTCTTTCTTTTTTCTTTTGCCGCATCTAGGCAAATGTTAAAATACATTCTCGGACTCGCTGTACTTAGTTATCTCCAGATTGCCAATCCTGTGGATTAAAAGAGTAGGTATGGGAGTGATTGAACTTAGCAGTTTCGGCAATCTTTCGGGGTACTTTATGTAGCTATATTTATCTTTATTAGGTAGTCATCACAATTCATACATGGCGGGCAAATTTTTACATGTTCATACTATGCAGTATTCTAGAGGCCATTCATATGGTGGAAAGCAACCTTCTAAACCGCCAACTTACTCCCCTTGGCAGCAGGACGTATTTCAAATTCTCAATCAACCCCACGTCTCCAAAAAGCGCTCTCGAGTACGGCCAGAACTATACAAGCTTTCAGAACCAATACCTTCAACACCTTTCTGAATAATCGCAATTTTCGCCTGTAGTTCCTCAGTTCGTTGTTGCTGGGCTGTATTTCCCAAGGGCCCTGTAGAGTTGGCACCATATTGCACGGCGGCTGAGAGGAGCTGTCTAGCTTTATCGGCCGCATCGAGATTCGGGGCAAGCGGTGCCGTTATAGTATCATACAGGCGTTCGAGCATTTCCAGAATGTATAATCGTTTTTCGTTAAGTATCTGATGGACAGCCTCTGTTGAGTCCGCATTCTGTAGAGAAGATAGAGAAGCGCCAAAGCGCCTAAGCAGGTTCTCTAGGGATTGAGTCGACTCTTTCTTGGATGTTTCTTGAATGCTATTGTCGCTGTTGACTTCCAAAGAGCCCCGTGAACCGGCATATGCTTGTGATAGTCTTGGGGTGTACCTCGACAGCCGCTTGTTTTCTGATTTTGGATCTTGGAGTTGGCGGTTGCTAACTTGTTCGTGGTATGTAGAGGTAAGAGAGATAAGAGTAAAGTTATGATTTTGTCGACATTTCACCTTTTCGGTGATATGGATCGTTGATTCGGTCAGTTCGCATATCATTTCATGAATCTGTGTAAGCTTCGTGTTAGTTCCCTATGACAGCAAGCGATATATGAAAGATAAAAAAAGCCAACTCTCACCTGCTGCAGCTGCTCTTCAACTTGAAGTCGTGATTGTGACCGCCATTCCTCAAGTGCGTTCAACACCGGGGATCGAAATTGTTTCCTGGCTGCCATGTCTGAAAGAACGGTAATTTCGGGGTACAGAGAGCTGATTTCAGCTTCCACGCTCTCAGCCTGGTCAAAAACATGGTGCTCGTCGCAATTTACGAGTTCGTTCTTTTCCATCGTCTCTAGAAACACGCGATCTAAACGGCATTTGATTTCTTCGCTTAGATATCTCGCTAGTAATGTAGATAGAGAAGCAGCACGTTTTCTTAAGAGATTACTATCTTCTTCAGATTGAGATTCGGCTGCCATATTTTCCATATTTCGAAGTATTGCATCGTGCTCTCTCAGAAGGCTGGACACATTCGAAAGTAAGCTATTTTGATCGGTTGATAGCTCTTTCTGTGTCGTCTGTAGCATCTCCTCAAAATCATGGATCATATCATCAATCTACATCGCGTTAAAGACCAGATTATACGGTGACATGAAAGAGGAAGCTTACCGCTAAATTAATCCGTTGAGTTTCCGCGGTATGTCCGGTCGACAGCCTCGCAGTCGATTTCGAACGCTGCTGCTCAACACGCGTCCCTTGATCAATTTGAGATCTCAGCTCCTTGCATTGAAATTTTAAAGCTTCTGTTTGACGATCGATCGCGGCCGTTGACGTATTGAGCAACTCAATCGCCCTTTTAAGCTCATCGTCAAGAATCGGCCTGGTGGATTGCAGTTCCTCCTGTTGATAAACACTAGCAGAGGACCCTAGCTTCGTGTATCTGTGTAAGGGCAGGATGGCGTTAAATAGCGTCCACCAAATAAGTGGTATCCCGCCGTAGACACCTACATGGTGATTTCGTCTTTTGAGAGTAGGGTATCATTTCGAAGATGCTCTGAGACCCAGCTCCCGGTACCAGGCTCCGTGATGGCGGTCCGAATAGTTTCATATTTGAATGGGATATTTCTATCTTCAAAGATATGAGAGATTTCGTCTTCCATAGCGAGAGTATGCGACCGATGCTGTGTTGTGTGACGTTGTCTGCAGAATGCTCAGTGCAGATAGTTAACTATCGAGCCTATTCTTAGGTGGTTAACTCAGTCACTGGTTAACTGGTTAGTTAGCTAATTAGTTAGTTAACTAACCAATTAGTTTGTTAGTTAACTTATGTAATAATTAGTTAAAGGTTATAAATAACCAACCAACCACTCCTGTTAGAATATTACTCCGAACTACATCATTACCCGAGTTAGTAGATTAGTAGGAATATAAACGACACGTACTAGCAGCCTCTTCTTATACCAACACTGTTCAATATGCTTGACAATGTCAAATTCCATTTTGTTCCGAATGTGGATGCTGAAAGCATAGCTCATATAAACCGGGTGGTTACTATCCCGTCAAGGTCAGCGGTGTCTTTCCAAGCAAAGATGAATACCTTATACGGAGTACAAAGCTCCCCATTTACTCTGTTTCCGGTCCTTTGCTGCAGTATGTTTTGGTAGGGGTCTTTCAAAAGGGTATCGCGAAGCTAGTGATATGATTAGCTCCCATTAAAAGAGTTTCATCTATCAAAAAATCAATAGGCTATCATATTTACATAGTCTCTAATGGTATAAATATCCAATTCACTCAGAAATTTGTTTGTTTTCTTGCTAATATGATGCTCTGCAGACGTTCACCCGGGAACCATTGCTCTAGCACTACCTAATCTAGACAAAATCTGGTGAATCTGAATTGTTGCCTCCCTTTAATGGCCCTGGAACAACAGTTATTCTTCCTTTACACCCAGAAGATGAGACTAATTAATCACCACCCCATATCATTAGTTGAGCTCATACTGAAGAAATTCGGACTCTTAAGAGCAAAGAATTTCGTGTGAAGATCATCGGCTTGTCTAATGGTTGGGGTTATTCACCCTCAAATGTCTTGTTTGTTTTAAATTAAAATTTCAAGCTGATTGCTTTCTTTTTGGATATATAGCCTTTTTCTGGAGAGGCCAACGGCCCCGCCATATCCCCCACCCTGGGCTCCTAGGATCGAGCTTTGGGGGAGATTGGGTGTCAAATTGGCACCAGAATGGGAAACTCAAGGAGATATCTGGCCACTGGGCTGTACTGTACGTGTTGATTTTGGGAACACTCATCCGTTGAAAGTTAATTTTTTTTTTTAAACACAAGTTTAGTGGTTGATTATTGGGCAGCTGGGATTTGAATTCAGATGCAACTTGCCAAACACTTAGCGAAGACTGGGAGAAACACCGCCTGCAGATATCAATGTGCGGACCGCAGGGTATATCACAGCCTCTTTTGGAGGAGAATGCACATCTGGGTTATGATGTGATTCGTCATTTGATAAGAACTACTCCACAAGGTCATAGCCCCGCGGCAGAACTTTTGCGCCACACTCAATTTAGTGTTGCTAGGTTGAGGAGCTGAGAGTACTCCGTACGGGCATGTTGCTGGACGGAGCCCGACGTAGAAAAGGTATAGTGGCCGTGTTAGTTGACGACACCGTTGGGAAGTCATTCGAAGCTGCCTAGCCTTATGCGACCGAAAAACCGGTCACGAGAGTATGAAATCTAGTCTCAACGTCCGTATTGGTCTAAATATCAATGCTGAATCTATTTCTGGGCCATACTTGCAGTTATACGCATTAATCCTGGCCCAGGCTCCGTTGCCCTGTGACAACAATTCCATTATTTACAACTCGATAATCAAAAACTAAGTCTTAGAAAACCTCAAATCATGTCTATCGCTATAATAGAAGATTGCAACTTGCAACTGAAGTCATTCTGTATCACCCTGCACCGAGGTAAACGTGAGTGTTTTCTATTCATGAAACTTTCCTATCCAGCAACGTTGAATTCGTATTCCAGCTTCCTGTAACTACATAGAATGGCTGGCTGTGCTAACATAGCTGTCGAAAATTTCAATGGCCACCGGTGCCATGGGGCAGCTGAACGTTCGTAGCACCATCGTGTGGATTCGGATAGTACCAGGTGGTAATTGCTATAATAATGTAAACAAGCACAAGGAGGCCACCTTCAAGATAGTTGGACGCCCCATCCCGGAGAAAATTCCCCACGACGATAATTGAAAGTACTAATAAAACAATCATAAAGATCTCGAAGTTGAGATCCATTTGCTTACCCATCCCCCAGCCGACGATCACAACCAGGGGGGCGTTGAAAAGAGCAGTCTGGATAGAAGGAGCAAGACAGTGATACAAGGCAAGGTTTATTTGATTATCCCTTTTCGTGTCGAAACATCATCGTTAGCAATTGTATAAAATACCAATAGGAGGTGACGTCTTACCATGCTTCATCTACAGCTGTTAAATGTTCGGCCGCTTTTTCAACGAGTGGGACGAGTATAAGTCCCATAAAGTTGTCTGGCACCCCGCGCTTTACGATTGTAGGAATCTTTTCCACGAGGAAAACAGCATGTAATGATACACAAGTAAGAGAGATCAGAATGGCGAAAATTGATTCCGTAAAGGTAAGTTTTGCTCGCTGCATTTCCTCGATTCGATCCTCGTCGCGGGATTCATCGAATTTGAGTACTTCGCTATAGATGCTGTGATGGCTTCGTAAATTGAACCATAAAAACCTGTGTCGAAGTTAGCCACTATGGAGGGTGAATGTTTGACCAGGGAACTCACAGGAAAAACGCTATTAAAAGAATAATGGCAGTGGCTCTGCTGATAGTCCGAGTGCTTTGAACTAATACCTGCGGGGTGAAGGCTCCGCGAGCAGACGTGCTGCCTGCGAGGGCAGAATAGAATGCGCTAGGTATCATGAGACCGAATCCGGCAACTAGCATCAAGCCAGAACCGGACTCGCTGATTACTTCGTGGAAAGTCTGCTCCTCACGACGCAATCCTCCCAAGAAAAAGCAGAGTCCCAGGCAAAGTAGTAGGTTTGCAAGGATAGACCCCAAAATTGCAGCCTGAATAACAAGAATCAGGTTATTATTACGGTCATTGGAAATTAAGACCATGAAAAGAACTATTTCGACAGTCCCGCTCAGTAGAGTCTCGACAAGCACCCCTAGGGCTTTAGGTAGTTTCTTTGCTAATTCTCCACCAGCAAACCCAAGAAGATTCGCAGACGGTACCATGGCAATATAGTTGAGAATAAAGATCCAAAGAGGCAAGTCCGGTCGGGCA
The DNA here is from genome assembly GCF_022830035.1 of Ophidiomyces ophidiicola. Lineage (NCBI taxonomy): Eukaryota > Fungi > Ascomycota > Eurotiomycetes > Onygenales > Onygenaceae > Ophidiomyces > Ophidiomyces ophidiicola. The sequence continues at coordinate 21,329 of NW_026054681.1, forward strand.
AAATGCAGAATGATTGCGGGTGGAACAAATGGCCAGAGTACATTGACATACATCGATATAGGCGTCGTGCTCTTAGCGCAGATTTTCAGAAATGACAGAGGATGAAAACCGGATCTTCCACTCTCGCCAGCCGTTTCGATTCGAAGCAATAGTCGGCCGTTTTGACGATAGACTGGAAGTAAAGAATGGTGGTCTTTTTCGGGGATGTTTGGAGATGGCATGGTCGAGTCAGACCCACGAGGGGCTGGGGGTTCCTGCTCTGATGTGATCATGTTTGGTGTCGCGGAGGGCAGTATCGTAAGTCTATTTGTGCAGGAAAAATTTAGTAGAGAGGGAAAAGCAGTGGTGCTTTAACGCATTATCAACGCGAAAGGCTCAATTCCACGCTATGCATTCGGCAAGCTGTTAAGAGATAGTTATTTGGACCCGAGACCACGAGAGAAAAGAAAAAGGGGGGAGGAGAAAGGAAGAGAAAAAAGAAGCCAGCAAAGCTGACGGGATGGATGGTATTATGGATCGGAAGCGCCAGGGACAGCAAATAAAACGAATAGCGTCATCACCATGACTGTTGCTGAACGCTGGGCGCGCCATATTCACAGGGCCGGTGGCTTGGTAACTAATCGCTGGCCGCTCCTTCAAGCCAGCGATCCACTACTTGGTCTTTAAGGCCATCCATCGGCTTGGGGTTCACGGGATGGCCGTGTGGGCGCAGCAGGAGCAGCAAGGATACAGATTGACCATGCAGGCTTCCAGTAGATTCATTGAAATTGTCCAGAGTATCATTAGTAGTATGTATTTCCGGTGGTGACAGCTCGGCGTCTGTATCAGCGTAGGCGTGTCTCAACAAGGGCTGGGGGTGCTGCGCCGTGAAATTACCGAAGGTGAGCGACAGCAGTGCAATCTCAGGTGCAGGCTTGCCTCCAGGCGAGCACGAAGCAGCCGACACCGTCGAGCTCGTTGTGATTCGAGTCTCGCCCTCGACCAACGGCTTGTCGTCCGTGATCTTGATGATGATGCGTTCAACGGGCCAACGTTGGCCGGGCGGCTACCAGCGGCGCCCGTTTTAGCTGAAGCTTCATTGGCGCGGGGGTGGCCTGACAGGCCCCGCGGCGAATTGACATGCCGAACACTTCCAGGAGACAGACCGTCTGGCGGTGCAATTGAGACTGCGTGACTTGCAATCATTCTGTCTTTTCCCTCTCTGGTGGACTTTCTTCTTCTAAATTCCGACAAAATGGCTGCAGACCCTATGAGAGCCCCGCCGAAGGCGATGGACTCCGTTACGCAGCAGATAGGAAATACCCCGCTGGTGCGACTTAACAGGATCCCAAAGAGCCTTGGAATAGAGGCAACTGTATACGCAAAAGTTGAGTTTTTTAATGCTGGAGGGAGCGTTAAGGATCGAATTGCCCTGCGCATGATCGAGGAGGCCGAGCGGGCGGGGAGGATAAAGCCTGGAGATACTCTGATCGAACCCACCAGCGGCAACACGTAAGTGATGCGGTCAAGGGGAGTTATTGAACCTACTGACCTTGTGATTTCCTTAGTGGTATCGGGTTAGCACTCGTCGGCGCTGTCAAAGGCTACAAGACCATCATTACGCTCCCAGAAAAAATGTCGGCGGAAAAAGTTGCAGTTCTCCGTGCCCTGAATGCTACAATCATCCGCACGCCAAACGAGGCGGCGCATGATTCTCCGGAATCCCATATCGGAGTTGCGAAGCGTCTAGAAAAGGAGCTACCGAATGCACACATCTTAGACCAGTATGGGAATGTAGACAACCCCTTGGCCCACGAATTCGGCACTGCGCAGGAGATTTGGGCGCAGACTAACGGCAAGATAACAGCGGTTGTTGCCGGCGCAGGAACCGGTGGAACAGTCAGCGGCATCGCCCATGGGCTGAAGAAGCACAATCCCAATATCAAGGTCATCGGTGCCGACCCTCAAGGTTCCATCCTAGCGCTACCAGAATCCCTAAACGAGGAGCATAAGAACGAGCCCTATAAAGTCGAAGGCATTGGATATGATTTTATCCCGGAAGTGCTTGACCAAAAAATTGTTGACACATGGTATAAGACAGATGACAAGCACTCGTTCAAGTTTGCTAGGCGACTGATCGCCGAGGAAGGCTTGTTGGTTGGCGGAAGCAGCGGCAGCGCCATCGCCGCATTGGCCCAGGCTGCAAAGGACTCCCAATTCAACAAAGATGATATTGTAGTAGTGGTGCTTCCTGATAGTATTCGAAGCTATCTTACAAAAGTAGGCGAGGCAACTCCCTGTTGCTATCCCTTTCTAGCTAATATTTCTCCTAGTTCGCCGACGATGACTGGCTCGCGGCCAACGATCTCCTCCCCGCAACGCCCGAAGCCACCCCTCCTTCTCCTGCAGTCCAACCAAAAGGCCCTCGAGACCAGTTTGCTGGTGCGAGTGTCAAAGCTCTGAGACTCAAGCCTGTGACGACAGTATCTTCGGACACTGCGTGTGAGGTTGCCATCGAAATAATGCGCGAGAAGGGCTTTGACCAGCTGCCAGTACTCGCAGCCGCTGGTCGTCGACTGGTGGGCCTCATCACACTGGGAAACATTCTAAGCTGGATCGCACGCGGACGAGCAACTGGCAAAACTCCCGTTTCAGACGTCATGTTTGATTTCTCCAAATTCTCCGAGGTCGTCACTGATTCTCGCGACTTGAGCAAACTGGATAACGCCTCGGCAGGGCTGAAAGAGAAAGAGAACCGCCAGTTCATTGAAATTACTCTTGATACTCCCCTCAGCACATTGAACCGGTTCTTTGAATGGAACAGTGCTGCAGTGGTTACTGAAAAAGACGAGAGTGGTAATATGAAGCCTGTGGCTGTCGCAACTAAAGTTGATTTGCTGACATGGTTGCTACACCATACAAATGTTGATTCCTGATTAGAGCTCCCCTTGCAACTTTTTGTTCAAGTAGCTAGCTATGTCATGTATTGTATGAATGATCTCCATCTCTTCTGTACATGCACACATATATGGTGGGTGTGAGGTTCTGTGGAGAATTTTTCCAAAAAGGAGGGCGGTTTTCAACAAGCAAATCTCCATTTTTGATGAGCGGATAAGTATTAGTTAGATTTAAAAACAGCATTATAGATTGATTTTCAGAACCATTCTTCTACAGTTCCCACAACATATAGGGTCCAGCTTGAATGCTAAACTCATACATATTTTCTTCATTATTGCGAGATCCAGACCCTTGCCAAATATTGGCGATTACTTAAAACAGCACGCCATGTAGCATGGATATCTGGCTTTTGCCATCGTCGTTGCCCAACAGCAAGGATAATATGGCCCCCTTATGCGGACAAGGGCCTCACCCCTGATTGTTGAATGAGTGTTGGGAACTCTGATACTGACCTTCTGTCAGCGCCGAGTCGATCTGGGGCCATTTGCTGCCAATATGGCTATTCGACAGAATATGTGAATGATCATGTCTTCACATGATCAGACGATTGTTTTATACAGGATATAATAGTGGTATACCGTCTTTTGAAGACTGTTGACATGTAAGACGCCTGTTCATAGGCAAGACCCAACCCATTCTTCCCATTGTGAAATGCCAGCTTTGGTGTCAGCTGCATCTTTGCATTTCACCGACCCTCCAATTACCGTGACACCCACACCCGCTTCTTCCTCTAGCATTTTGAAAGTGAAAATCTCTTGTCCTTCATCGCCTCCTAGAATTTCTTGCTCATCGTCGCCGGCTTGTACATCTGCATGAAGAACGCCCTTTCGTTTCGACTGGCGAATCTTTTCAATTTCACTCTCTAACCTTTCCTTCACAGACGTGACGGGTAACGACGTGAAGAGATCCTGTTTGTTGGCCGCCACGAGTACAGGAATATTGGGAGCTTTCTTGAAGACAGTGGTTCGGTTACTCATATGCCTTTTTTGTAAGAACAGAAGTATATCGTGTAGATAGCCCGCCGTATCCCTCAATTCGGCCTCGTCCAAGACTGCTGCAGCGTCCACCATAAAGATAAGACCACGAGTAGCGCCACTTTTGGCTCTAACATCGGTCATAGAACGCAGTAGTGCGAAGCCCTCGGAGTCACGTAGTTTTCCATGGCCGGGTGTGTCACGGACTCGGTATTTAACTAACGTATGCTTGCGATCCGCTAAAGTCGGGTCGTTGACAGATCGGTAGGCGTTTGAGCCAATTGGAATCGATGCAGGAAGCACTGCAGATATAAAGGAAGAGGTCTGAGAAGTGTGTGTCTGCGGGCTGGCTGCCGAGCCAGGTCTGGGTTTACGCTCAAGCTAGCAGGAAGAAACGAAGGTTAGCAGACTCCGAAAATTCTTGAAGAAAGCTCAATGCAGAACATACTAGAGCGCAAAGCGCTGTTTTCCCTACACCACTGGGGCCCAGGAGTAAGAAGTCATTGTGAGTCTCCGCCGAAGCAGCGCGGTAGAGTGCTAGGTGGATGCAGATTGGCAGCAAGAAAGCGACCAGACAAGTCACCAGAATGGCAATACCGTTTCCAGAGAGGAAGAATGTGACAACATCACTAACAGAGCTCCACTCCATTGCCGCACTCTGAGGGGGGAGGTCGTGCGAAGCTGCAGAGACGTTCAGAAGCCAGAAATCTGGACCAGGTACCCGGCGTTTTTATGAGCGGAGATAGGTCGGTGGCGCCAGGCTAAAAAAGTTGACGTATTTTATGAGGCCATCAACTTCGAGATCGGTCCGAGACGCTAGATGCGAGGATCTTCCCGGGTCTCCGTCTGTGTTCTGGAATGGAATCGAATCCGCAGCAGGGCAGGGCTTGTCTCAGGCAATGCTACTAATAATATTAATGGATCCCTCAGTGCTGTTCACGTGTGGGCTACAAACCACAGTGCGCGGATTACGTAGCTTTGCCAGGTAGTGAGTTAACTCAAACCTGAGGAATCAATCCATCACCCACACGCTCTCTTTATATCTCCCCTCTCCTCTTTAGCATCATCAGGGCCCTCATCTCTGTTCTGCAGCACACGCGCTGCTGTCATCGCCATGAAACTGAGGCTTCCCCAGCAGCTTGCTCTGCTTCTGCTTACCCTCCCCTTGCCTGCTGTTTCATCCTTGGTTGAGTTTGTTGAGCCTGCCGCCGGGGCCGTCCTGGAGGGAGGAAAGCCAATCCGTGTGCAGTGGAAATTGCTGGAGAGTGCAAAGACACAGCTCGACTCCAATGAGTTCAATCTTGACCTGTGTGCAGGCGGTAATGATGCTGATACCTATGTGAGTTATCTGATTGGCAATCAAGCTATCTCATTAAGCCTAGCACTAATGTTTTTGGTTCATAAATATAGGTAACTCTAGCATCATTGGTTGAAAAGGGAGTGCTTGGAGAGACAGATTCAGTTTCCACCACTGTTGACCCCAAGCTAGGCGGCGAGCATCCAAATGCATAGTGGGTTATCCATTTCCCTCTTATGTATCAATGAACCACTAACTACTCACCCATCAGTTTCTTCCAACTTTCCGTCGGCGTTACCAATGGCACAACCTCATTTTTTTCAGATCGATTCTCCCTGAACGCTATGACCGGCACCTTCTCACAGCGTGTTGCTTCTGCTATTGAGGCCCTTGGCGGCTCGACCACAGGTCCCCGCAGTTTGAATAACCTCTCTAAGCGACAAGTAGTTGTAATTCCTCCGGGAGCAGATCCAGATCTGCCATATTCAGCCCAAACCGGCCCAACTCGTTATGCCCCAATCCCGAAGCCGCCTCCATTCAAGATGAGCCTTAAAAACGCCCCGCCGTTGTATCCAACTAGTGATTATGAAATCGCACGCACAAAATTGCCTACACCAACGATCATGACCACTGTTTCTCGCACAGTAGCTGCTTCGGTCCAAGAAATAGAGAATACTGTGAGTTCTATCCTCTTATTATCCAGTGGAGTTTAATATTGATTTGTGCTTTCGTAGGCTGCTCCTGCAGAACGCGATATGCAGCGGTTTCTCAAAAGATGGGAGGATTGAAAGCCATAGCTCTGATTTGTTAGATTTCCCCTTTTCTGTTCTTCTGTCCCTAGGCAAGGCGTTTGGCTGGGTCAAGGATAAATTCGGGTCTATGTTCGGAAATCGGCGGCGCATTGCAAGGCATCAAATACGTACTACTATATCCCTTCAAGTTAACTCTGGAAAGGATGTATACTAGTTTGCATTGGCTTTCATTCATTTGTCTTTATTCCTATCAATAAACCAAGATTATGTCTGTATAAAGCATCGAGTTCCACTAACACCTCTATAACATTTGAGCTACCTGTAACGTATTTGGCGCAAAAGGCCGCCAGCTATCTGGTGAGTGTTTCTACAAGATACCAAGAGGGGTGTAAAACCTGCCATTCGGATCGAAAATGAGGGCGCCATATTCGGTTAGGAGGCGAGCACGCGCTCGATGGCTGGAGATTGGGTACCGCTTCGAACCCTTAATTCGTCTAGTCCCGGTGTGCCTGGCCTACTTGGTCGACCCGACATATGAAAAAAAGAAATATTTTCACGTAAGGCAATGTATTCACTATCCGCATATCCTAGAACGGAATGAATCTGAGTACTTCGTAAACCTTTGATAAGGGCAATTTCAGCGCTGGCATAATTGACGAGGGCTCGCCCAACTTCTTTTGGTTCTTCGCCGTGATGAGGGAAATCTCCGTTAAGGGCTGAAGCCGAGCGCCGCTCAACGACAACCACACGTACTGCTTCTTGCTGGGAAAAATGACCCTCGACGGCGACCACGCCAGCAGGAAGAAGGCTAGCCTTGTTTAGGATGGCGCAGTAAGCACCGTGGTCAATGTACAAGGTTCCATGAGGCGTGAGGCCGTGAAGAACCCAAAAGGATCTAGAATGCATTGGGGCGAGCGATGGGAGGAATCGGGTATGCAAAGGTGCGGTTGTCCGGGTTGCGGCGTCTTTTCCCAGATGAGCTGGGTCATTTTGAGGGTCCTCAAGATGATTGATTATTTTTGAAATATTCCCAGGCAGAGAACTACGGGTAATAATAGTGGTTATTCCCGCACTTGTAGCTAATCTGGCTGCGACGATTTTTGTACTCATTCCACCAGTACCTAAGGATGAACCAGTCGTCGAAACATCAGCCTCGAGCGCCGAAATATCCTCTACAACTTCAATGACTTGGGCATCAGGGTTGTTCCGGGGGTTGCACGTATATAATCCATCAACATCCGTCATAAGGAATAGGTAATCAGCTTGGACCATCGCCGCAGTAATGGCAGAAAGGGTATCATTATCACCAAATTTGATTTCCTGAGAGGTAGATATTAGAACAAGAATGTATTAATAGCAGTTGGATTCCGTTCTAACGTACCGAAACAGCGAGGGTGTCGTTCTCATTCACAATTGGGATGACGCCCATCGATAGTAGTTCGGCAAATGTATTCTGGGCATTGATATATTGGGTTCTCTACTCAATAGTTCAGCCGAAATTCCAACTTTTAGTTTATTTTGGAAGCTTACGTCGGCAATGTCATTTCGCGTCAACAGTATTTGAGCAATGGGTTGACGTAAGTGCGAGAACAAGCTATCCCATAGACTCATAAGTTGGCATTGCCCTATGGCAGCCAAAGCCTAGTATTTTACAAATTAGTGCTGCTGTTCTCCTGCACCTGTGTATGTTTACATGCCTGGATGCGGGGGAGATGTTTTGGCCTTTGGTCGACATCCATTTTCCGGAGCCCCACGCCCACTGCGCCAGACGAGACGATAATAACCCGATGGCCATCTTTGTGTAATTTCGCGGCAGTTTCGACGATCAACGTCAGTATGGAGAGAATGGGCTCATGGGTGTTCTCGTCTACAATCGAACTTGTTCCTGGCCGTTTGTTAATACTGGCATTGAGGGCAACGAGGCTCCCCCCACTCACCGAGCTTTATTACCACAGTCAACGGCTTCATGGTGGCTTTCAAGTTAAACCCCAGCCGCACATGATATATCTGCGCATCTCTCAAAGCTATTCAGGATATAAGTAACACAATAGCGAAGGGAACCAACCTGTCCCTTGACTTGTTATAGGGCGCCTCATACTCACAAATCGGTTTCCACTTGGATTTTTTTGAGTTCTGCCGCCCGGACCCGCCTTCGACACTTTCTGCCGGAGTATGAAGTGCTCCGTAGAGATATAGCATTCATTTATGAAAAGGGAAATACTCTCTTTATATATATGCGGATGTAAGAATATTTATTTTTCCACCTTCTCTTTAAATGGCAGAATCTCAGTCATCCGATTCCAAGTCCTCGAGTACACCCAAGGAAAATGGCTACATACCAGGAGATGACGCATGGACAACCTGTCGGAACCTTTGGCGAGGTCTTACAGGAAAGATGACACCAGAAGGGATGGAGAAATTTCGTGTGGCCAGAGATCTTCGAAACGAAAAAGAAGATTGCAAGCGCTGTGAAGATCAACGGGACTACCTCCTCCAATACAGTGCGTCCACCTCACTTCCATTCAACGCTCTGAATCTTCTAACAGACCCCCCTCTCCATTAGGCCCTATGATACAGTTTATACAGGATAATATAAAACAACTTGGTGGGAACATTTCAAATCACAATATTTTCTGCCGGCGTTGCAACCGTCGGCAAGCAGGTGGTTTCGATCCAGATTACGGAATTCAAATCTGTGCAAATGAAATGAGGAACCAGGGGCACCTGGAAGACACATTGGCACATGAAATGATACATGCCTATGATCATATGAGATTCAAAGTCAATTGGGATGATAACCTTCGGCATGCTGCTTGCGCCGAGGTACTGCCTTCCTACCCCTTCCCTCGATGCTAGTGAAGTAGTCCTTAAACCTTCTGACAGCTTTTCTACACTAGATACGAGCAAGTAACTTAAGCGGTGAGTGTAGGTGGCTGAGGGAATTTTTTACTCGAGGACAATGGAAACTGGCGCAGCATCATCAAGAATGCGTGAGACGAAGGGCAATATTATCCGTAAGAGCTAGGCCAGCCTGTAAGGACGAAGAGCATGCAACTCAAGTTGTAAACGAGGTTTGGGACAGCTGCTTTCGAGATACACGGCCGTTTGACGAAATTTACCGGTGACAAACCAGCATGACCAACCATTTTATCATCTGTGTCACAAACGAAATATTCTAGATTTTCAACAATAAGAAATTCATGTACTATTAGGAAGATTTGAATGACAATGGCTAGTAGGGGCTGTTGGCAAAAAAACCCTACCCTAAAAGGAGCTACCAATCCCTCACCCTTGCAATGAATGTTCCTGAACTCCAAAAATGCAAAAAGAAAATAGAGAGATCCGAAGCGAATTCAAGCTTTGCCTTCTTTGCTAGAGGTTCTTTTTGTAGCTCTTTCACCCTTGACACAATGTTTGACAATCCAAGGATGTTGTTGCACTTCATCTAGGGGAATCCGCTTTGAGGGATCCAGAATAAGTAACTAGCACATGCTGTTAGTCTTTCATGCGCAATTGAGATTATGGAGAAGTCTTACTCGTTTAATAAGGTCCTTTGCTTCTGGGCTCACAAAGGATGGAATTGTCATCTCTCCCCTTTTGATCCGCCGCTGGGTCATGACGGGTGTGTCTTCGAAAGGCGCCTCACCAACGAGAAACTCGTAAGTGAGAACACCCAAACTCCATAGATCGACTTTTTCATCATAGTAATTCTCTCCAGGCGATGTGTCAAGCATCTCTGGCGGCAAGTAATCAAGGGTTCCGCACATCGTTTTTCTCCGGCTATTGGGCGCGTGAACACTCCAGCCAAAGTCGCTGATTTTTATTTCTCCATGAATTCCAACCAGGATATTTTCCGGCTTAATGTCACGATGCATAACATGTTTCTTGTGGAGGTATTTCAATGCAGCCGCCATTTGCGCGATGTACTGTGCCGCTTTCCACTCAGGAAATTTAGTCTCCCTTCGGAGATGTTTGTACAGCTCCCCTCTCCCAGCAAATTCCAGAATAAGGAATACGCGTTTCGAGTCGTGAAAATGACCAAATAGTCGCAAAATATTCGGATGTCTGAGGTTGCTCTGAATTTCGATTTCCCGCCGGAGCTGCTTTTCGACTTTCCCTTTAACAAGCTCGTGTTTGTGGAGCACCTTTAAGGCACAAACGAATCCGGTAGATCGCTCCCGTGCAAGGTACACTCGTCCGAATTTTCCCTTTCCGAGAGGCTTACCGATCTCAAACATTCCTAAGTGCCACTGTTTCGGTGTAGATGGCTGATCATAGAGAGCATTTGACGTAGCGCCATCTTCCAGGGTTCGTGATAAAGGTCCGGTGTCACTCTTTTTAGGAGAGCCATGTGCTCTTCCTTCATTTTGGAGGGCAAATTTCAAGAGATTCGCTCGATTAGCATTCAGAGAAACTTGGCTTGCCGTTGAGTGGCCTGATATTGAGATTGTCTTTGGGAGAGCAACCTGAATCTTGTTAAATAGTTGCACTGATAAATATGGGATTCTGATTATCCACCTTTGACTTCTCGTAGCCAGCATGGCCACTGGGAGGTAGATTTTCATCGTTCACAGATAGCTGTTCGAATCGGCTTTCCAATACTCTCGTCGCCATAGCTAAAGACAAGCAACTTAGACTCTCCGGGAGTACAATGCTAAGCAATGGTGAATAGGAACGAAGAACTTGGGTCTGAATCCTCAAAGCTGATACGCACAGCAGAAGATCAGCCGGGAGAAAACGACTCCTTTAGATGTTTACCAGCTTGCTAATGATGTTGGCATGGCAACCAAGTTAAACTAGCGAGTTAACGCGGGCGCGGTCCCGGCACTAGTTCTGCCAGGCTTGGCACCCAGCGGGGAGCTCAAGGTATTCGCGCGCCTGCTGGCTGGAGACGGCGGTGCTGGTTTCTCTTCACAGGCTACTTTGGAATTTTGGCCGTTGCTCAAGAAATTACCACTATGTCAGAGCAGGCTGTTGCTTGTAGCCCGCCCCCTAACCGGCATTCCATCACGAGGAGTGGGTTTACTATCAGCATTCGCAAAGATCCCATCCTCAAAGCCGGCCCGATTGATGACATGACAAAGAAGCTGGGAATTGCTCCCCCGGAAATGATATTTGGTGATAATCTGGTCTCAATTCAACATGTACATACTGGCTGGGGAATAGAATTCAACGCTTTTGACGCCTTAGACCGGGTGGATAAGACGGGACAATCTGCGCTGAAAGTTGCATATTCGGGGGAATGGCAGAGGAGTCGGTGCGAAGTTCTTTTTGGGATTTCCCAGAGATGACTGTACTGACTGGTTCTATAGTGAAAAGACGCACGAAGGGATAAAGGAGGTGGTTCGACCATTCGATTGGTCTTACACAACAGATTATAAAGGGACTGTTATTTCTGCTGGCAATGAGCTGCGGTCCTCGTCAACTCCATTACCACTTGATCGTCTACGGCGACATGATCCAATTCTTTTCTTTGAGGATGTCATACTATATGAAGACGAGCTCGCAGATAACGGAATTTCAATGCTATCCTGCAAAGTCAGGGTGATGCCCTCCTGTCTCTTACTACTATGCCGTTTTTTTATGCGGCTAGATAATGTTCTATTCCGGCTACGCGACACCAGAGTTTTCATAGATTTCGATACGAATCAAGTAATACGAGAGTATCTTTCGAGAGAAGCACAATATGATGTTATTCGACAGGTAGAAAATTTCCTATCTCAGAATTGTCGAATAAAGCTAACTGGGCCACAGAAACTCGCCGCAACAAGAGAGGATATTCCGGCCGTGATGCGAGACCCTAACAAATTAGCAGAAATGCTTCCAATAGTGGACAACAGCCTCGAGAGTGTTGTACTCCCTCAGTGAGATGAAATGAGGTCTAAATCTTTCAAGTATACCAAATATGATTCAAGCACTTTACTTCGTAACCTGCTGTTGCAAGAGATGACTGAAGGGGTTGATTTGCACTGCACACTTTGCACGTGTTAAGGTTGGAGCGACCAAAACAGTCAAACAGTGCAAACGTCCGAAAGTTTTGGATCCAATTATTCCATTCACAACTCTACGTAGAGCATGAAGGGCAAAATTAACGAACCATTGCTTAATTCTTATTCAGAAGTACAAAGAATCCCGTTGTGACTCACAATTCCAATGGCCTCACATTCCTTAGTTCAATGTCCAAGGTCGCTGATACAATTGCGGCGATTCTTTCAGGTTGAAATGCTCGTTCAAAAGAATTTGAACCTCAATTTGCTAACCGCACTTTTCAAGGATGCGAATCGTGCCCCTTTTGATCTATCAGAGATTACACGTAAACCTATACAACGGCCCTGGTTTACCTCTCAATTAACGAGCAAGTCCTCGCGCCGCTTCGCATCGACCTCGAGTGCAAAACCAGTTCCTTTACAAGACCCAGCACCTTTGCCTAAGCCCGCTCGACGTGGACCTGCCGGATTACGGTCAGCTGAGACTTATGTGGCCTATGGTATCACGAAAAAGCTGTTTGATGCTTGTTCCGCTCAGGCAGATTATAAGATCCCACAAGTGTCTCAAAAGAACACTGAAATTCCCAAGACTGCAAGTGGAGAAGACCTTGGTGTTGGTCAAGGATGGTGGTATGAAGGTAAGCCGCCCTCTGTGTCATAATGATGTTTTGTAGATTTTGAAGGCCTCTGTCGCTTACCTCACGCGCGGAGCAGACCTCGGGCTTCTCCCAACGTTTTCTTCCTGGTCGCAAGTCACTTTTCTCCATATGTATCTCATAAGCGTTCGCCTTCGTGCCCTTCCCTCCACGGAATCCTTTCAAACCTTCTCCCGCCACCTATTCGACCACTTCTCAAACCACGCCGAAGATCGCATGGATGTGATACACAACATTAGGTCCCGCGCAATCCGCGTTAAATATCTTAAAGACTTGTTTCTCCAATGGCGTGGTGTTATAGCAGCATACGACGAAGGCCTTGTGAAAGGAGACGCCGTCCTTGCGGCTGCGATATGGAGGAACTTGTATAAAGGATCGTACGTGTCTGTGCAAAACGAAGCGAATGAAATCGACTGGAATAAAATCGCCCAGGTTGTACTATATATGCGAAAGGTGCTTGGAGAGCTGGCGCCCCTAGAAGAGGCGGATATGGCGCACTCCGTTGGTGGGGAGAAAGGACTCTTCAAGTCAAGTCAGACCGATGATCGGCTGGTTTCTCTCGAAGCCAGAAGCCTACAAGAGCCGTTTGTACCAGAGCCCGTTGAAACTACTCACACAAAATGATTGGGACTCTCACTTTGCTTCAAATAAGCCGGAGGCCCAGTTGAATGTACGTAATCCGTACGTACATACATACTAGTGTGGCTATAGGCTGAGCTCGTAGTATGCCCATGTGCGTATGCGATCATATTCTAAACGTGTAGTGAATATGTGGATTCAAGTTTACTGTTCTTTAGTCACTTTAGCTGGAGATTACACCCTTCGGGACTTACAATTCACTCTAGCTTCTATCTTTTCTCTCTTCTACAATGTGCGGAAGGAATAGATTTTGAACCTTTGAGAAATGTCAGCGATTCCTTACAGGGAGCGGTGTGCTTTTGATTTGATAGTCGTAAGGAGTACTCCGTACCGTCAGTCTATTCATGGTTTCTTAAGAGGCTGCGGCGGGGAAGGACATCAAAGTGACTTTACCAATAGTAAGCTGCAAGTGCGGCCGTTACTGAGGCAACTTGCTGTTAGTTAAAACTGATTAGCTTCAAGGCTGGGCGAGAGCTTCAGAGGGGCGGCGAAGGCCGGCAGTTGGCGAACTACTTCACAAAAGCCAAATGGGAGGAACTGGACGAAGCCAGCTGTTGCAGACAGATGGGAGCTGAGCCGCAGTTTGTTGGTGAATTCCATACATTCGTTTTTAGTTTGATTCGTCTCAATTGAGGCTCTAGTGAATAGTTATATATAAGGCATTGACCTCGCTCTTTCATCTTCTGTGCTTGAAGCTTTGAAACCACACAGCTGAACACTTTTAAATAGACGAACCCTCCTCGATCATTTTGACGCTATGTCCGCTCCCCGAGTTGAAATCGGCGCAGAAGGTGACAATGACGTACAGATGACCGGCGCAAATGAAGCACCAATCGAAGCTCGATCCAGCGATGCTACTGAAGAAGCGGTTGATCCTGCCCCTGCGGAAGACGGCGAATCGACGGAAACGCCTGCAGAACCTAGTCAGGAACATAAATTTTTAAAGTAAGCGGATATTTACCTGTAACCTATGAATTCTATACCAGCGCAATGTGAACTTCACACCAAAGGGTTATCCTACACGTATGCGAAACCAAAGTTTGTCTGGCACAAGTTCTAACTCGAGAACCATCTAGTTACCTAAAGTCACCGATTATTGAGCTTGTCATTGGTAGTGGCGATGAGCGAACGGTTTTGACGGCTCATCAGGCAATCCTAACAACAAGTCCATTCTTCGCGGCAGAAGTCTCGAAGTTGCCCGAAAACGGCCCTGTAAGTCAGATCCATCGCATTTATACGACTTCTATGGCTACTGTGTAGTATGTCATTTAATCTAACATTTCCACTTCATACTTTAGCGCCGCATTATCCTTGAGGACCAATCTTTGGATGCCATGGCATGCTTTCTCCAATTTCAATATACTGGCGAATACTTTCCCAAACGCCTCGGCTCTCCAGCGGAAGGTCTGGAAACGGATCCTTCTATTCCAGAAGTTGACGACTCTGGCGAGCAACTTCTCAAACATGCACGAGTATACACTTTGGCCGAGAAACTCGGCCTCGAAAGCCTCAAGCTTCTCGCACACGGGAAAATCCACCGCATCAACAGTACTGCAAAGGGCGAAATTTCATATGCCAGATACGTCTATACTAATACCGCTTCTAACGACACCACAATTAGGAAGCCGGTTGCCGCATTCTGGGCCACAAGGAGCCATGTACTGCGCCACGAAGCAGAAGCGGACTTCAGATCCTTGTGTCTCGAACACCCCCAATTTGGTTTCGATGTTTTGAGTCTTGTACTGGACCAGAAGGAAAAGCGTGCGCATGATCGTGAAATGGATAGCCCTGCCGTCAAGGGAAGTGCTAGGAAGAGAACACGGATGGGCTAGTAAGTCATAGTATAAAGGGTATATAACCTACAAAAAGTTCCCTAGTTGCCAGACCTTCGCAGCTATAACTTACTGCGTATACATACATATATGCTACAATGCAGAGTCTGCAACGCGATTCAGCCTTCATTGGTTTCTTTCTTTTGCTGCTTACTGCAAGCCTGATTCATCTGCCCCCAATAATTATTTGTACTATACGTGAGGGATATTTCCCTTCATTTCGCAAATTAATGATGTGAAAGAAAGCAGTCCTTGGGGCGGATGTACGTAAAATCCATATTTACAAGTTCACATAGAGCACAAACAAATAGTATGTATCATGTTGAGCTGTTGAATTCTGCACCTAAATGGGGGAGATTAGCTTTCCTGAACAATCCTCTCCACCTCATCTGCATCCTTCGGCACAGTGGTAAGATTATGGAAGCCATCCTGCGTGACCACGACGTTGTCCTCGATGCGGACGCCACCAACTTTCCAGTATTTATCAAGCACACCGGCGTCAATATATTTGCTCAGATCAGGTGAGTTGAGGTACGGGTCGATAATGAATTTGCAAAAGTAAACCTAAAAGAGCATTAGAACGATAGACCATAAACGATACATTCAGCAAGGGAGATCACATACACCAGGCTCCACGGTGACAACCTCCCCGGGCGACAAGCTCCCTCGCAGCCGTAGATATCTAAACATAGGGTTCTCGTCTTCGAAGTTAGGATTTCCACCGACGTCATGTGTATCCAATCCCATGTAGTGACCAAGACCATGCGGGAAGAAGGCAACACTGATGCCCTTGTCGAAGATTTCTACTTCGGAGCCACGTAAAACGCCCAGCCGCAAAAGACCTCTGATAGCAACTTTGTGTGCAAGAGCATGAATATCATCCCATGCAACGCCGGCCTTGATCATGCCTAAGCATTCCATTTGCATCTCAAGAACAATGTCATAGATCTCGCGGGCCTCAGGAGAAAACTTTCCAGATAGCGGGTACACACGAGTTATATCAGAGGCGTACATTCTGTATTCTCCGCCTGCATCGATCAACAAAGTGCCTCTTTCCCCTGTCGTTGGGTCTTCCACGTCCACGTCATTTTTCTGATAGTGCAGAGTAGCGCCATTGACACCACAAGCCAATATGGGGCTGTAAGATTGCTCCCTACTACCATAGTACAGACATTTGCTGCGGAAAACGGCTTCTAGCTCGCGCTCGTTCTTGGCTGTCTTGGAGGCTCTCATCACTGCAAGGTGAGCCTCAGCAGAAATCTCATTTGCACGCTTGAGAATAGCAAGTTCATAGTCATCTTTGACCTTTCTACACTCTTCAAGTGCCTTACTCAGCCTATCCCAATTGGTGTCGTCGAAAGGGAGGAACGTGGTTTCAGCACAGACTCTGTCGGGAATGGCGTAGACCCGCTTCGGCGCACTCTCTTTGTTTGCACAGAAATGGGCCAGGCGGGCATTGACCTCAGTGCTGGGGAGAACCACATCCACGTCATAGATCTGGAGCGCCCCGTCCGGGGTGAGGGGTAGACCCGTCCACATCACCGATTCAGGATCAACCGGGGGAATGTAGAGAGCGAGCTCATCGGCATCAATATTGTATGTAACATAGGAATCGGGCAACTCGCAGCCAGAGAGGTAATAAAAATTACGCCGTTGGCTGGACGGGCGCTGTTAGGGCTTGGTCGCTGGAGGAGAAACAGAATACTCATTCAGCGGCTCACCGGAATGGCACAGGCTCATCACTATCCTCAGCCATAAGAGTCTTCGCGCTCTCAAGATAAATCACGCCAGATCCATCGTGTCCAGCCGCCTTGAGGGCCGCTGCCACTCGTCGCGCATGTTGTTTGGCGGGGTATTTTCCGGCAAGCGTTTGGTCAACGGTAGGGTCCATAGCGAGGCGTCAACAAAGTACGTTCTGATCGGATGAGAAAACAAGCAGCACTGTTAGCGGGTGATGGAAGGCATTTGCAGTGCGAGATGGCCATGTTGATCTTGTCCGCCTGGGTGGCTAGCCGTGGCTATAGACGGGCCGTAAGCTTCGGAGTGAGAGTTACAAAAAACAAGAAGAATTCCGAAATGACCGCCGTGGCTCGCGCGCTCTGTAGCCGCAAGCATCTTCCCTGAACTCCGCGTCAACAATACGAGAACGAGTCACCAAAAAAAATCCGGGACTCGGTACGCCGTACTACCTATAAGAGCTGCTCTGCTCAACGACTACGTCTTCAAAATCAATAGACCATTGATCCACTTCGGCAAATTTTTTGGCCTGGAGCCGCAACTCTTCACTGACAAAAGGCTCTTTGTCGTCCACAGTCGAGGCGTCGCCAAAACCTCCAGCATCTGTTACTTCAACCTCATCATTCTCTTCGTCTGTGACATTTCGCCGAGAATATGTAACACGGGCTTTGCCTGATCGATCTCCCGAATGTGCTTTCGAAGCTACCTTCGCGCTTCTGGCATTGCCAGCCCGTTTTTGGGTTCCCTTCCTGTTTGTGTTCACGGCGGTTTTATTCTCCTTGAGCTTCTTTTTCGAGGTATTTCGTCCTATACGGGCAGGTAGGTAACTCAACTCGTCCTCGTCTGGTCGCATTTCAGGAGAGGGACTCCGGCTCGCATCCTCATCAAACACATCAAATTCACCTCTGCCATTCAACCTTCTTCCTCGACGCCTTTGTGGCATAAGATCCGTTTGAAGAGTAGCAGTAGAGACGTGAAGCCGCTGTTCAGCGTCCGTTTTCTTTGTTTTACGTACCTTTGCGGGTTGAACCAATTTAACAGGAGAAATGGCAGGAGAAGCGATTGGGCTGCTGCTTTTCGGGGGAGCAAGAGTCTGGCTCCAGGCTTCTAGGGAAAGCTTTGGTGAATGTCGCCTCATTGGAGGTGGAAGGTTATCCTCATCCTCGGACATCCCATTCTCAGTGTTCCCGTCATTATCGCTGCCATACACCCGGTCACTCGCGAGCGCCTCGCGCGATTCAAGTACCGGCACACCGAATAAGTTTCTTTTGTCTGAATTCCTAGGCGAAGATAACGTCGTTTCGCGATTAGGCAGGGCTCTCGTTGGAGATTCAGGTATTCGTCCCTCATCTGTAGTATCCACAGCATCAACCAAAATATCTCCAGTTCTCAGATCACCTCTCATGAGCGTCTGTCTTTTCCCAGCATTTAAAGGTGTAGACTCATCCTCTGGTTCGAAGCTTCCCAAAAAATCCTCATCGTTGTCGAAATCCGACGATCCATCGTCCGCCATTAATTGTAGAATGCTTCCCTGTCTCGGTCGGGGTCTGAAGGCACTCAGCATTGAACTTTCGAAGCCGGGTGTTCCTAATTTTTGAATTAAGGAACCTGTATCGATTGCCTTTGGGCCGGCAGAAAAGCGGCCCCGGTGGGCGGCCCTTCCTGTTTGCAACGGCGTTACCTCGCTACTGGGCATGCATCTTGTAAGCGGTGTCGCCTGGTTTCGCTTCACTTTCGTAGAGCCTCGAAGTGCCACCCCGGCATGGCGTACTTGTGACGGAGTAGCCGGGATGATAGTATCAATAGAAGGCCCATCCTGTCCTTCTTTCTCTCTTGTATTTCTTGAAGCTGTGCTGGTGGTAGTCTTCGCGGTTTGCGCAATATCCTTCTTTTTCGTTACGCCGGCTGTCGAGGAGAGCGCGTTTTGGTGCGGTGGGCGACCACGCTTTGCCGGGGGTCGAGGCATTGCTATATCCTTGTTTGATCAATGGTCAGAAATTGACACTATGGAGAAATAAAATCGGCGACAGAGTTGGGAGCTTCGATTTGCACGCGTCCAGCCAACCGTGTCAGTCCGCCCATTGTTTTTGTTGAACCTAAAACGGTTTAGCGGTTGTACGAGTACGCTTTCGCCAAGCCCTAATTCTGATTAGTCATCAAAGACAATTCTTAGCCGTCATATCAGGCTGACCTTGGCCTCTCAGCAACTAATTAGTCGCTGCGGTGTATGGAGAAACAGCCAGCTCATTAGAATGGAAGGTCCCTTGTAAACAGCTGTATAGGGAGGCGGTGCTGGCCGCAACTCCTTGCGGAGAAGTCTCGCGATACGTCGCGGTGGACTTCTTGGCGCAACCTTGCAAGTTGGCCAACGAATCGATGTTGTCCATCTGTTGCTTGAACATCCTAAAAACTTAACTACTTACCAAACTTGTCTTTTCCGTCCCTCAAGACAAGATCATTACCTCTACTAATTCGATGCAAAGGGACAGCATAAAAAAAGCCAAGTCGCTGCGGTAGGGTCTCTTCACCGAGCTAAGACGTGGCCTTTGCGGCGAGCGAACAACACATTACCTAGCAGCTGGCACTCATTTTCAATTCTTCGCCCAGCCTTCGTATCTGAGGGAAATACAGAAGCTTTGGGCCGATCGCTTCATAGACTGCAATTTTGGACGTCCGACTAATTTCAGCTCAAGAAATTTGAACGGCATCTTCATCACTTTACAAAGAGGCCTACAAAATTACCAGTTAGCAAAGGGGATACACTCTAAGATTGAAATGCCATTATTTTGACTTGCAGAGAGAGGAAGAGCTTGTCATCCTTAGATTCTCCCAAGTTCCGGCAACCATGTGGTGGCGAGGCTCACACAATCCTTTGAATATCCTCATTCATTTTGCGTCAATTTCTTCCAAAACTCCAGTTTACTACGACCCCCGATGACAGCTAAGAACCTTCCTTCCGACATTACTCCGGCCGAGGCGTTGGGCATACTTTGCTTGCACGTTAGCGCAATAATACTTAAGAGTGAAGGAGACACCTCTCCACAGCTTCCTACTGAGAATTGCGGACGGGATCATTTTACAGTTCACCGCGACGAGACGCTGATGAAAAAGTTTTCTACTAAACGGATACCTGCCATTTCTCTTGAGCACTATCTTCTCAGGTTACATGAATACTGTCCCATGTCAACCGCTGTATACCTGGCTACAAGCTGGTATATTACTCGGATGGCTATCATTGAAAGAATTATACTGGTGACCCCGAATAATGCGCATCGACTCGTTCTTGGTGGTCTACGGGTTGCAGCAAAGGCTCTTGAAGATCTTCAGCATTCTCACAACCGATTTTCTAAGGTTGGAGGTGTAACGGAAACGGAGCTAACGCGACTTGAAATCAACTTCTGTTATTTGATGGATTTTGATCTTAAAATCAACGATGAGCTCCTATCCGGAGAGATTTCGTTATTCCAAGAACGCTGTAACATTGCTTTTCCAAAACATTGTGCCATAGTAGATTAAAGACAACCCTTCTGAGACTTCTCTGCTGCTTCTGAGGCTTTTGAATAGTACAATTTTTGCCTCTCTCAATGGCTCAGATCTCCATACTGTCGGCGCCAAAATCAAACATGACAACATGATATTTCCTAATTGGCACCAAATCCGTGTTTATATATCTTGTCTCGTCGTGGCTCTCATTAAACTATTCCAGTTTTACGAAATAGCTAGGTTCACAGGGTGGCCAGAAAGTTCTGCCGTGGTATCTGGCTGATCTACTAGAGATCTGCCTCAGAGATATCCCTAATTTTGGTATGCTCTTGAAGGAATAAACCAGGTCATAAAAATTGCGTTTAAAAGATGATGGTATTGAAGCCGAATGTCATGTATGTGTATGTATATAGATATGTACACCGCCAGGTAACAAAGGCAGATGAATTCGAGGCACTCAACGTCTACTTGAAATAAACACGAGCAGATCAGATTCTGGCCGGAATCCGGTCGAAAGGAAATGCAAAAATGAAACCAATGCAATACCTCATTTAAATTTGATTTCCGTACGTACGTGGCTCTTTCATGGCTGTACCTCATCTCTGAAGCCGCCCCATGGTATCATGAATCCAGGAGAGATATGAAGCTACTTTCATATACACTCCCGGGGGCCCTTTTTGCCCACAATAATGAGCAAATGACGTTATGCCAACGACTTCCATAGTTGCTGCATCATATAAAGGACCACCACTGTCTCCAACGCATGCAGCTCTGCCCTGATATCCGGAACATACCGTTTCCTCGGGTATGCTGATATTCAATTTCATATACAATTCTTGACATGTAGAGCGGCTAGTAATAGGAATTGAGACAAAAAGTAGTTTGTCGGGCTGATAAGAACGTGTTGTTGAAGTGACTCCCCTGTCTTTGGGCTTAGTATTGGTTCCGACAAAGCATAATAAGCAGGCCAAAAATACATACCAGCCAGCCGCCGTAGCCAGGGAATTGGGTACCGGGTCTGATCCAGAATCTGGTAGTTTGGAATATTTGATTGTCTGGCTTTGACGAATCGAACTCGATAAATATAACACTGCAACGTCATCGAGAGAAGTTTGCTCATTGTACTTGGGATGTATCTGCGTAGCCGCAACACGAGCTGTTTGGCCTCCTTTCAGTGGTGCCTAGTGAGAGGTGAGCAGTTAGTATGTGCATGCATACATACCTCATAGTCTTGTTCCATTTCTTGATGGCTTACCAAAGTTCCTGCACGGACAGTGAGGTTGTGTTTATCTATGAGACAATGGGCAGCTGTCAAAACAAATCTTCCATTGAGAAGCATGCCTCCGCAGACATGGCGAGAGCCCTCTTCAAGAGAAATAAGATCAGGAAACTGAGCTAATTTAGCTGGTGTTCCACCAATAATTCTTGAACTGCCACTTGGGAGTGTCGCTGCCAACAAGGCAGTCGGCATTAAAACCACAGATGCAATAGCGAGGAGCAGAACCATTTTGCAGGTATTGGATTTCAACCGTGGAAACAATGAACCCGACTGTGAGGTGTCCTCAGCTAGCCGGAGGGGTAGCTTTTATACCATTTCTTTGCAGCCTTCTTGAACAACTCAGAATGTTGCAATTTGTTTCGCATGCATCCTTCCCCTCGAGTATGATTGTGGAAGGGTGAACACACGATGCCATGGGCCCACCGAGAGCCTTTTTTCTAGGCACAAAGCAGAGGAGGTAGGCGTAGCAGTCGATGGCAAAGCCTTGGGGTCAAGGCTATAGTTGCACCACTATGGTCTTATGTGGAGATCTACTCCGTATTTGTAGGCAAAGAAGGTGGAAGTGATGTAGGTTGCACTTAATGCCAGGTCTGAACGTCCCAATCCCTGTAACTACCGCGTAAGTACTATCTTGGCCAATATCATATGCTCCCTCCGCCAGAAATATGTTCCGAGAATGTTTATCTGAATTATGGACATGGAAAGCTTCCAGATTGGCTCGATGGGGTTTCTCAAATAGATACTCCGTAGTTCGTTATGTAGTTACGTAGTTACGTAGTTAGTTGGTGGGAGCCTAGAACGCGGCTAAAGCAAGCTAGATTCTTATTGGCTTTGGCTGGGGCATCTTCCAGCCAGAGTGCAACTCCGTTCAAATCTGCAGCGCAAGCGGTTATTATTTACCGTTGGCTTGCATTCTTGCTAGCGGTCTTCCTTTACGCAGTGCTACCGTGATAATTATGAAGAAACCCACCTGTTGAAAAACCGGAAGAATTTTTTGTCCCCTCACACGAATGATACCGATTGCCGATGCCTGCCTTACCACCCAAACAAGAGTCGCGCGGCCCAAATGACCAGGGTTCAGCTACTTCGTCGAGTTCCAGTAATGACTCCGATGTTTCGCTCCAACATATGCTCCGGGAAGATGGCGTTGAGTTGAAAGATGTTAACCCCAGTAACAGAAGCACGGGAGTCCCACCGATCGAGGAGGATATTATGCAGCTTGCGAGATTGGGGGAGATAGGAGCTATTAAGAAGCTCTTTGACAAGGGGAAATACGATGTGAAATACCGGGACGAGGAAGACATAACACCTCTTCATGTTCGTGAACACACTTCTGTGCAAATGGACTTTGCTGATCAATCGCGTTGGTTCATTATGCTATCTAGTGGGCTGCTATCAACAATCGCTATGAGCTCTGCAAATTCCTTCTAGATTCCGGCGCGGATGCAAATGCGAAAGGTGGCGAATCTGTTGCCACGCCCGCAATGTGGGCCGCCCAGCGCTGTCATTATTATATCGTAAATCTCCTCCTCCAGTATGGAGCAGACCCCCTCTTGACGGACGCCCAAGGCTATAATATCCTACATCTAGCAACGATCGATGGCAATGCTTTCCTTCTTGTGCTCCTGCTACACCAAGATATTCCAGTAGACGTGGCTGACCCTCAAGGACACACGGGCTTGATGTGGGCAGCATACAAAGGATTTCCTGCATGCGTTGACCTTTTTCTTCGATGGGGAGCAAATGTAAATGCTGCCGACGAGGGTGGGCTTACACCGCTTCACTGGGCTTTGGTCAAAGGTTCTGCGCCGTGTATTTACAAAATCCTGGAGTACGGCGCTGATCGGTATGCGAAAACGCGCGATGGAAAGACGCCGGGAACTGTAGCAGAGGAAATGAAAACAGTTTCTGCCTGGCATCGAGCCTTAAGCGAATCTGGGTATCAACCAAATGGCGATGTAACACACCTACCACTTGGTCTGGCCCCGATTTTACGAACGCGACGATATGTTTCTAAGTTTTTCTTTCTTTGGCCCTTTACTATAATCTATATTGCTATTTGGATTCTGAGTGAATTCTCTATTTTTATTTCGATACCCTTAGTGCTTATTTGCATCTTTGGCATGCAGTGGGTGGCTCAGTGGGTAGCAAGTCGCAGCATTTCCGATTTCCGCTTGATTCAAAGAACAGTATGTCTCCAATGACACATCCAACCATGTCTCGTGGATTTAGAAACTGATGATACAATCAGCCGTTTCTAGCAGGTGTGTTTGCAGGCTCATTATTCTGGGTTGGCGTCCAGTGGCTCTCAAGAGTCCTTCCATGTAAATGCCCCATCTGAACATCCTGTGATTGATACTGACTTTTCTCTTAGACACCTATTCCTCCTTTCCGTTATATAATTTCTCTTTTGCTATATTTGCAACGCTCACTGGTTACTTCTATTTCCTATCTATGCTTGAAGACCCAGGTTTTGTTCCCAAGGTTTCTAGCAGAAACCAGCAAAAGACCACTGTAATGGATCTCTTGGGCATATGGAAATTTGATGACGACAATTTCTGTGTTTTTTGTTTGATTAGAAAACCTCTAAGGAGCAAGCATTGCCGACGCTGCAAGCGTTGTGTTTCAAAATATGACCAGTGAGTGTTTCTTGCTTACACTATGTGGCCTTTACTCATTTGATGTAGTCATTGTCCCTGGATTGATAACTGTGTGGGATCGAATAACTTGCGTCACTTCGTTTTGTATATTTTTGCCTTGGAAATTGGGATCACTCTTTTCATTCGACTCATATTTGCATGTAAGTTTTTCATTTTTCTTATTTTATTCTACAGAATCTGTATTTAAACTAACCGGCGTGTACAGACATTGACACCTTGCCCACACCTTCTGGAACGGAATGTAACATTATATCCCCATCATTATGTGGTATTATCAAACGAGATGCATTTACTATCCTCCTCACAGTCTGGACAGCGCTTCAACTAGTCTGGGTGACTATGTTATGTGTCGTACAGCTTGTTCAAATATCCCGTAATCAAACAACTCACGAGAATATGAAAGGGCATTCAATCGAATATGCTGATCCAGCCACCGGCGCTGTTACATCTGCTATTCTCACTGGTGGTGTTTCCGCGGCACCAGGAGCCAGTTCTTTGCCAACTTCGTCGGGTCAGAAACAGCATAGCCACAGGCATGGCGGTTATTTCTCTCAATGGAAGACACTGCTGGGCTTGGATACCTTCATGGCTACTGCTCAAGAAGGCCTCAGAGATCGACGAGCAGCTCGCTATCGCAACCCCTTTTCATATGGAATTGCCACAAATTGTCGTGATTTTTGGTGTGATCCCGCCCCATATTTTCGAAGGAGAGACCCTGGTTCCGCAATGCTGAATGGTGAATTGGTAAATTACAACCGCATGTACGAGACCCCATTGAGACTTAGAACAGGAGAATCAGGAATGGTTTATAGAGGCGTTGCGACTGATGATATTGAGACCCAAGTCTAATTTACAAATAGCTACTATGGAAATGCATTTATTTATGCGATGTGGTTTACCTCGGTTGTTTGGATTCTCCATTGAGATCACCAGATGTGGATGCCTAATTAACTCATGCTTTCTGCCCAGACAGCACTCATCTCTTTGTAAACTTAGACTGTAGTTCTAACCAGTTATAGCTACACCTTACCTTCTGGCCATGGTCAAATATTTGAAGAGGTTGAGCGAAGTCTACAACCATTCAGGAGAGCTGTGGGGCACTTCGGCTGGATCTTGTGTCAGAGAAGTGGGTTTGCATACTTCGCTTTCTTTCTGACTTGAGAATGTCGGACATTTTATTCCTTGTATAGATTTGAGTGTAGTGGCTTTTACCCTTCTATTCCATACCTGCCAGAATAAAGTAATGTAAATAAAGCAACCCCGATCTACTTATTCCTCATCAACTAATAGAAAATGCAAAGAATATGTTGATATAGAATATTTACTGATAATCCAATTATTAATGCATCTTTCATCATGAACCTTTTGTACAGTTGTCTTTATTAGTGCTTTGATTGACTGCCGCACGATTCTCTGGTCATTTCCTCAAAATTAATTGCACTAGCAAAATCACATCCCAGTCACTTTATAAACAGATAGTGAGTTCTGGTAAAATATTGTCATCCTCATGTAGCAAAGTCTACACCTATGCTATTAAACCTCATATCAGCTTCAGATCTTATCTGTACTTGTCAGTATAATATGAAGGTAGGCAGTGAGGTATGTGACCAGGGTTTGACCCTAGTTTTTCTTATTTTGCATTATTCCCTTCTGACTGCAATGGTATTCTATATATCTGGTACCCCAAGCTCCTCCACATTCTGAAGTATCTTGTCAATGTGCTCTCCTACGACTGGAAAATGGAGGGTATATGCAATTGCTCTGTGTAGAGCAAGGAGTTGGGGTAGTGGGGGGGCAATGGGCTGATCAGTGAGAGGTAAAGTGCGGATAATTGGAAATTGAAATTCTGGCAGAGCAGCAGTAGGAAGAAAGGTTTTGATTTGGTAGGATTGTTCTTACTTAGGGGCGGGCTCGAAAAAGATTTAGCATTTGCCAAAGATGGTATGAAGATCACAGGCCAGGGTCAAGGCATAGAAGGCTCGGTCAATAGTTGTCCCTTCGATGAGGAGAGATAAATAGTCGAACTAAGACACTTTGAGTATCCATTCAAAATTCTTTCTATTTTTCTATGAAATCTTTTATCACTTCAGGAAGTATGTATGACTTAGAGTTTTGAATTTAACCATGCATCATGAAGAAGTTCATTGGCTGTACTGCGATTGTCTGGTGCCCACTGGATCATTTTTCTTACAAACTTCAGAAATAAATCTTGATCCTGTCCCTGGTAACGTGCTTCTATCTGATCCAATGAACTGGCAGGTGGGAGCTCAATCCCACCCTTAAGTTTTCCTGCAAAATGGTAAGTACATAGATTCAATATTGGGTTGGATTTATGCATATGTACCTTCTGCAGTGAAGAACTCAGCGCTCACTGTTCCACGCTTTAGAAGACCTAGCGGGGGCGGGCCCAGCAGTCCGATGATGCTGGCGAGATGGGTCTGGCTGTCATAGGTTTTGTGTTCTGGATTAGAAAATAGATTTCGACCCTCGAAAATATCCCATAGCTATAACTTCATGTCAGAAACGTAATCAAGGAGCAAATACAAGTATTTATTTCACTATTTGCTTTGAATCCTATGGTCTGTGAGCGAATGAAGACCTTTAAGGCAACATGATAATGCTGGCTAGAACGCAGGTATGTTATTTATCTGTCTTAAAGTTCACGGGCGGCATTGAAGGCAGGAATATTCACATACTTTAGATCCAAGGCCAACCAAACAGTGGAGGAAACACCGTACCCGAGCTTTCCGATCACTTGATATCGCGACACAAAGACCTCTCCAATGCGAACAGGGTAATATCGAGTGGGTGAATAGTCTAAAAATGTTTCCTCCTCAATTTTTTGGTTTGGACTGATTCGTTTGAAATTAATGTTGGAAAATACCCGCGGAGTCAATGGCCGCCGAAACAGGCGTGATATCTGCTGGCGTAAAAAACGCATTTCTCATTTCCACGATAACGGCGAAGTCCTTGGTACTCGGTATCCAAACAATTCGGGCGCCACCGGTGACCGACCCAAGCGGTTGTTTATCTTGGCCAGACGCTCCGTGCCGAGAAAAGGTGCGAGATAAGATTAGATCCGGTGCCTAAAGTCGGGACTTGAACACCCGGAATTCGGAACCTCATCCGCGACCGCCTCTAAACTTCCTGGCCTTCGCTATTTTAGCAGCTCGCTTCCCTGATTCTCATGGGAAAAGCAATGCGGGCTCTTGGGCTTAATTTGAAAATGGCCTTTCCACTGAGTCTCTCTTGCGGTTGATTTCCTTCTCTTGTCCCCAGGCCGTGGGTGTGTTTCAGCTTCACTCTTTTCCAAGGTTTAGTTTGATGCCCCCCGTTTGCCCATGAGTGTCGCCGTCGCTACATACTTGATAAGAGCTCTACTAATCAATGGGTGCAAGCGCCCACTGCGTCGCCTGCGTTTATCCCTGCCGAGCGTTCACCAGTCGGAACGTCCGGTCGCGCCCTTGAAGCACCAGGTGATTTGCAAGCCAAGCGTGGAGTAATGGCTGATGTGCAACTGGACGAATTGCACGCCTGTGATTAATTTACCTCCTTCATCAGTCGCCGGGACTCTTGCAATCATTCCTGCTTTTGATCTTTTTCGTTCTCCTTTCGAATAAAACCCTTTATTTATCCCCCCAAAAACCCCGAGGTTGATCCCCAAACGTTTCTTGCAGCCCAGCAACCTTGCGTGTATTGTTTTTTGAGCTCTAAACATGGATGAAGAAATCATGAACATGTATACGTCCTTCCCACAACTCGACTATGCAGAGGGTTCCAGCCTACGGTCGACAAGTGTTACTTGGAACAGTGGCACTTCGGGGCTCAGCTTAGATGATGTGGCCTTTTCATGGGCTGCTATTCTTCAAATCCTGACCGGAGATGATACCCCTGTCTTTTCTTTAAATGGAGATGCTGTGAAAACCGATTTGTTAAAGAGGAGCTTTGAAAGGGTGAAGATTGCCGAGATCAGCCAAAAGGGACTTGGATACACCGGAGTATTCGCAGTTGATGCATGGCTTTTTACCCTATTTACTTTTTTACTTTGGTGACTGACTAGAAATATAGTCCGCCACGCCCCCCGAAGACTGCAGCCTTGCAGTGAGCTGTTCGTTAGAGCAGGGCAATGGATATATTATATCAACCGGCGGTGTCGCAAATACTTATCTTGCGCAACTTGCAAGGCAGCTTGAGTCCAATATTACGGCCTCTTCTCAATTGTCATCTAATAATATTGAGCTCTCTGTTGTGAATCCCGAGCCACATTCGATACAAGGCCCATCCCTTTTACATGGCATGGTCTCGAAACGCTGCGGAGAAAACTTGGCCTTGGAGTTTCTCGATAAAAATAGAACCCGGTATACGCTTAGTTATGATGAACTTCATGCTCGTTCTTCGCACCTGGCGTCGCGCATTCGGAACTCACTTGAATATTCGCCACCTACCACCCCAATAATTCCCCTTTTAATTCCCCAGTCGCCAGAGTTATACATTACTTGGCTAGGCATCCTCAAGGCCGGAGCTGCAGTTTGCCCCCTGCACATAGATGCTCCCCCAGACCGCGTTAACTTCATCGTTAACGATGTCGCTGCAAACTGCGTCGTTACGTTGAAAAGTTTAATTGGAACATTTTTTGGTGTTGAAAGGCCGCTTGTTGTTATTGCCATTGATGATGAAACCAGCGATTATGGTGGTACAGGGGCAGAAGGTGATATTTATATTCCTCCCGAAGGCCTCGCATATGTAATGTATACGTCAGGCTCCACGGGAGTGCCAAAGGGTGTTGCTCTTTCACATTATGCTGCAACCCAGGCGCTTCTAGCCCACGAGGAGCACATCCCACATTTTAAAAGATTTTTACAGTTTGCTGCCCCAACATTCGATGTTTCTGTTTTCGAAATACTTTTCCCTCTTTTTAGAGGTGCTACTCTTGTGGCTTGCGAACGCAATTTGATGCTAAATGATTTGATTGGCGTGATGACTGAGTTGGAAATTGATGCCGCTGAGCTTACCCCTACAGTGGCTGGGGAGTTACTCCGTAAAAGAAAGGCAGTGCCATCTCTGAGACTTTTATTAACAATTGGTGAAATGTTAACGCGGAGGGTTGTTGATGAGTTTGGTTTTTCGAGCTCAGATAACGGTGCTCTCTATGCCATGTACGGGCCTACAGAGGCCACAATACATTGCACCATTGCCCCGAAGCTATCCACTGGCTCGCGTGTGGGGAACATTGGTACGCCCCTTCAATCTGTCTCTGCTTTGATCATTCCTATACAGCCTTCTGTGAGTGGGGAGCCAGAAGTTCTTCCAGTTGGTTGCATCGGAGAGCTTGTTGTCGGAGGGTTACAACTCGCAACTGAGTATCTCAATCGTCCGGAGGAAAACCAGAAAGCATTTATTATGAGCCAAATATATGGACGGCTTTATAGAACCGGCGACAAAGCTCGACTTCATCCCAATGGTCAAATTGAATGTCTTGGTCGGGTGACATCAGGACAGGTGAAACTTAGAGGCCAACGTATGGAATTGGGGGAGGTTGAAAGCGCCATTTTCAAAGCGCCCGGTATTGTGAGCGCTGCCGCTTGTGTCGTGGATGGCATTCTCGTCGCCTTTGTCTCACAAGACGGAGGCTCGGGCCCTGGAGCCGTACGAAAAATATGTCAAAAGTGGCTTCCGAAATTCATGGTTCCCAGTGATATTATTCCTATGGATACCTTACCACGTCTAGCATCAGGAAAAATTGACAGAAAAGCCTTAGAACAGAGCTATTCTGCTTCTAAGCAATTCCAAAGCACTAACCCCTCGAAGTACAGTTCGGAGACTGAACGCAAAATAGCTGACTGTGCTGGCAAAATTCTATCATCTCCAGTAGATCCCCTAGAAAGTTTAACGATGCTGGGTCTTGATTCTCTCAAAGCGATCAAACTTGCCTCGAGCCTGCGAAACATGCGACTGAATCTTGATGTGTCACATATACTGGAGGCGGATTCAATTCGAGGCATAGCGAAAATTGCGAAGACTCTTCCTTCTAAAGAAGACCCTGGCTCAATCTCCATTTCAGCTTCTGAACCATGGATCAATGTTGTTGAAGCTGCAAATGCCGCCATACGGTCCTTGGGGTGCCATTCAGTATCCTATGAAGTGCTGCCGTGCAGCTCAATGCAGATATCTATGATCGCAGAATCCATGAGAATCAAAGGACCATATTCAAATTGGGTCGAA
Organism: Ophidiomyces ophidiicola; assembly: GCF_022830035.1. Lineage (NCBI taxonomy): Eukaryota > Fungi > Ascomycota > Eurotiomycetes > Onygenales > Onygenaceae > Ophidiomyces > Ophidiomyces ophidiicola. Next base: position 51,784 of record NW_026054681.1, read on the forward strand.
TTGGAATTTGGGCATGAAATATCATTGTCTGACGTACGTAGTGCATTCTCTCTCATTGCTGCACAAAACGAAATCCTTCGATCAGGTTTCGTGGAGACCAATGTTCAGGGACATACATATGCACAGATCGTTTGGCAATCTCTTCACGAAGATGCGTTTGTTGAAAGTCACACGTTTCAATATGATTTGGCATTCCATACTCATTATGATTTACTGCGTCCTCTTTTGGTTGAACTTCAAGCGCGTAACGGCCGGATCCGTGCTCTCGTCCACATTCATCACGCCATTTACGATGGATGGTCCTGGGAGCATATTACGGCCGATCTTCAGACTCATTTGACTAAATCGCCATGCAAACAAAGACCGCAGTATCGACTCTTTGTTGATCATGTTTCCAGATTTCTCGAATCGCAAGCAAGGATAGACGCCATTGATTATTGGCGAGACCACCTCGAAGATGTTTCACCTACAGTATGGCCCAACTTTCAGGAACACAGCGATATACCCCGCAGATTGAGGTCAACAAAACGTAGGCTGGATGTCGATATTTCATGCCTGGATGCCGTTTCCCGTGATTTGCATATCAGTCGTCAAACGATTCTGCAAGGCGCCCTTGCAATTCTTTTCGGACAATACAATGGAATATCAGATGTTGTTTTTGGCTCTGTAACTTCAGGTCGCACAGTTCCTGTGGACGGTATTGAGGACATCATTGGCCCCTGCATTAACACGCTTCCAATTCGCATCAATTTGGAAAAAATTCGAACGATCCAGGACTTACTTGCCACTCTTCATAGTCTCAATAGAAGGTCGCTTGTTCATGGACTTCTTCCGTTTCGCGACATAAAGGCGGCATCGAAACTCCACCCAAGCGTAGCGCTCTTTGACACCTTGTTTGTCTGGCAGGACACGGCGAATGAACACCATGTTTCACCAGATATTCTGGATGAAGTCGCATCGGCCGATGCTTTAGAATTTTGCCTCACTTTAGAATTCGATATCAAAAATGGTGTTCTATCCGCAAAGGCTACTTACCAAGAGTCCACACTACCAGAGTCACAGGTTAATATCCTATTTGAACAACTGGAAAATTTAGCTTCCATTTTTATTGACAAGCCAGACCTCAATCTCAAGGACATAAACGAACATCTTCCATTATCATGTTTGTCTACGGAGAATGCTCACTTCACCAGTACTGCTGTCCTCCCTAGCCTTTCGGATGGAGTCAGGCAGGTCGCAGCTCTCGATCCTTCGAGAACGGCTGTGGAGTTCCTAGAAGCGTTCGATGCAGACATGGGTACCATCAGCATTCAAAAACTATCTTACTCCGAGCTTCTCACGCGTTCTGACTGTCTTGCAAATCGACTCCGTACGCTGGGGGTTGGACCCGGATCATTAGTTTGCATTTATCTAGAAAAGTCACTTGAGCTTTATATATCCATATTGGCTGTCATCGACACTGGTGCCGGATACGTGCCTTTGACTCCTCAAACTCCCGTTCAAAGGGTGCATGCTATTGTGTCTGAGGCAAGTTGCTATGTTTGTATCACTACTTCCCATCTCCTGGCTAACTTAGAATCCTTAAACGATATTATTGCTCTTGATTCCGATGGTATGGCGCTGAACGGCTTTACTCCCTCCAAGCTTATACCTCAGAACGAAGGCCAACATATCGCATATGTCATTTTTACCTCTGGAAGTACAGGTGTGCCCAAAGGTGTCCTGGTATCCCATGATAATATGAGGGACAACATTGCTGTCCTGTCCGAAATATACCCCACCTCTAACGGATCCAAATTGCTCCAGGCATGCTCCCATGCTTTTGATGGTCAGTACGGACACTCAGTCCATCATAACAATACTAATCTTGCCAGTCTCCGTGTTCGAAATATTTTTTACGTGGGCCATGGGAATGACCCTGTGTTCAGCAACAAACGATGTTCTCTTTCGGGATATTGAACAGGTCATTCGCATATTCAATGTCACACATCTCAGCCTTACTCCCACAGTTGCTTCTCTTATCAAGCCTCAGAACGTCCCCCAAGTTCAGTTTTTAGTTACTGCTGGCGAAGCCTTGACTGCAGGAGTAGCGCAGGAGTGGGCTGGTGTTGGGATATATCAGGGTAAATCAAAGACGTCCTTTGGTTCGGCTGTTATTATTCGCTATTTTTGCTAATTCTCAAACACTTAGGTTACGGTCCGTGCGAGACAACGAACATTTGTACCATCAAACCTCGTGTGAGCAAAGTGGATTTCTTGAGCAACGTCGGAAAGCCATTCAAAAATACATCAGCTTTCGTTATTTCTGATACACCATCATCTTTCTCTCTTGTGCCTAAAGGTGCTATTGGAGAGCTCTGCTTTGGAGGTACTCAAGTTGTAAGTTTCTTATCATCCATGGAAACATAAAAAGAGACATAAATTCTAATATAATACCAGGCTTTAGGATATTTGAATATGCCAAATCTCACCAAAGAAAAATTTATTGAGCATGCGGAATATGGCAGATTGTATCGCTCTGGAGATTATGGGCGCATGCTTCCTGACGGTTCTCTAGCCTTTGCAGGCCGTCGAGATGATCTAATCAAACTCAGAGGGCAACGCATCGAACTAGGGGAGATAAACACTGCTATCCTCCGACATCCTCTTGTAAAAAGCTGTACAACCTTTGTTTACAAGTCCAGTGGGAATCAACTGTTAGTGTCGTATTGGGTACCTACTCCTGAAAATAGCGACTGCGTCCTTAAGGGGTCGGAGTACTCAGCATCTTTCTCTAGAGAAATTTTCGACAGCATTTCCCAAATACTGCCAAAATACATGATTCCTTCTTTTATCCTACCGATACAACGTATACCTATGACAGTCAACGGCAAAGTCAATACGAATGCTTTGGTGGATAGATTTTCTCAGTTAGCCCCTGAGTATCTAGATCTCTTCGGGAATAATTCAGAAATTTCAGACAACACTGAAGAATTTTCAGAGGCAGAGTCACAAATTGTTCAACTTATTGCCTCTGTGACCAACACATCCCCTTCACTAATTGGTCGTCACTCCTCGTTTTATCGCTTGGGTATGGACTCCATCTCAGCAATACCGTTCTCGAGGCTGCTGAAATCGGCTGGGTATGGTCAGGTAGATGTTTCGGTTATTATGAAAAACGATACCGTTTCCCGTCTCGTGACAGCTATTAGCTCAAAAGTCAGCACCGATATCATCAGACAGCATGATCTTCCCTCTTTGGGAAAACTGTTTTCTGAAAAATTCATTGAGAAAGTGAAAAGCAACGTAGAACAGGGCAAAGAAATCAGAAAGATTCTGCCATGCACTCCATTACAAGAAGCAATGCTATCAAAGTTTTCATCCGTTGACTCCACGTCGTACTTCAATCATCTGACTTTTGACATTCTGGCGAATGTCTCCCATTTGAAATCCGCTTGGAAAGTCATGGTTTCACGGCATGATATTCTTCGAACATATTTCTTGCCAACAGATAACGCCCGGTTCGCATTTGCGCAAATTGTCTTAGACACTGCAGAGTTACCTTGGACCCGCTTGAAGTGTTCTGATGCGGATTCAGATAATACCAAGGAAAGCCTAGCGCATTCGGCGATTTACCACGACAGAACAACACTGCCATATATATTCAAAGAGCTTTACAATGCCACTACAAGCGAAACGCAACTACACCTCTTTATTCACCATGCCCTGTATGATGGCGAGGCAATGGCGCGGCTACTTCAAGAAGTTGAAGATGTTATGCTGGGCAAAGAACTGCCCCCACCGGTGGCATTTGACTCCTATTTGGAGCTAATGATTCAAACAGACACTCAGGCGGCGGATTACTTCTGGGGAGACTATTTAGATGGATTTTTCCCGACATACATTGCATCCCCCAAGCCTCGCGCGGGGAACCCTACGCAACGGAAATTCCACACCTTTAGCTCCCAACTAGATCACCCGCTTTCTTCTGTGATAAACTCCTGCAAAGACGCCAACGTGACTATTCTCAGCCTTTTACAGGCCGCATGGGCAAAATTGTTGGCATTTTATTCCTGCGCTTCTGATGTCTGTTTTGGACACGTTACCAGCTGCAGGTCCCTGCCTGTGAACGGAGCGGAGCGGATCGTTGGTCCTTGCTTCAACACCCTTCCTATGAGAGTGAAACTAGACAAAAACACTATTAATAGTGATCTTATGCTGCAACTGCTTAAGTCTAAAGTACAAGTGCTCCCATATCAACTTACCTCTCTACGGCAGATACAACAACGCTTTGCTCCTAATGGTTCACGCTTATTCGATACACTTTTGCTTTTACAGAAAAGCCCCCGGCCGCTAGATGGAGCTATATGGAGATTGGTGAATGAAAATGGAGATATGGACTTTCCCTTTGTCTGTGAGGTCGTTCCAGATACTGGCAAAGACTTACTCGAAATCAAGATCCATTGTGATGGGTCTCACGTTCCATTGGAGGATCTGGATCAGATGCTTCAGGACTACACGGATTCAATTCTCCATACGTTGAAATATCCATCCGCTAGGGCTGTGGATACTAGTATGCTACGCAGTATACCTCGTTCTTTCATCTGTATTTCGAAACCTGATGCTGAGAAGGAGAGTACGTTGGATAACACAAATATCTGGACGGCCGAAGCATTGGAAGTTAGAGAGTTAGTGTCATCTTTATCGAACATTAATACGACGAGCATCGGACTTGAGACCACAATTTACAGGCTGGGCCTTGATAGCATTAATGCCATACAGATCGCCTCAACTTTGAAGACTAGGGGGTACGAGATTTCTGCAGGTGATATACTAGAGGTATGTTTCTTCCTTTGCCCTACCCGGAAGTCAGTTGTTTCTGATTTCTTCGCAGACCCCAAGCATTGCTGAAATTGCGTTTCGACTTCGGCGACCAAGTTCAGATGGAATACATCTGGATCAATCACCATTAAGTTTTAAGTCTTTTGAATGCCGTCATTGGGACGTTATTTGTCACACTTTAGGTGGTCTTGCAGGTGAAATTGAATCTGTGCGGCCATGTACCACAGTCCAGGCTGGAATGCTAGCATTATTCATCAATTCGGAAGGTGACTTATATTTTAATCACATGTGCCTCGAATCTACGCATCCTATGGACGAAGGTCTTCTAAAAACGGCATGGAAAACTACTGTCGAACGGAATGAAATGCTTAGAACAGGCTTCTGCCATGTCAACGACGAACACTCGCCATTTGCGATGATTACTTATCGATGTGGAGCATTCGAGCTTCCATGGAACGACCTACCATGTGAAAACCTTGATGACATGCCAGAGCAGATTCCAGTGCCAAAGGGCTCTGACTACCTGAATCAACTTTTCCGGCCGGCTTGGTACTTAACGGTGAAGACGCTGTCTGATCGTACAATTCTCCGCTTTTCAGCTCTTCATGCGCTTTACGATGCTCATTCTTTGAATATCATTCTATCTGAAGTTTCCCAACTTTATAATGGTGCCAAACTCCCGAGGCCACCGGCAATATCGCCTATCTTAGAGAAGATTTTATCTAGAAGCTCTACTGAGGAGAAAGAGACAGAGAATATATGGGAAGACATATGCAAAGATATGCCTGTCACAAAATTTCCTGATTTAAATCCTGTTCGAACTGATAAACTTGAAGTACGTGTACTCTCCCAGCCTTGCTCAAAGCCTTTATCTAGTATAGTTGAAGCTTGCTCTCAAAAAGAGATTACTTTACAGGCAGCTTCTCAGGCAGCCTGGGCACGGCTACTCGCATCTTATGTTGGGGAATATGATATTACGTACGGAATTGTTTTATCTGGCAGAAGTATCTCCACTGACGCTCATGATATTGTCTTTCCATGTCTTACCACCGTTCCTTCTTGCTACAAGATTCGAGGAAGTAATATGGAGCTTGTTCAAAGAACAATGCAAATGAATGCACTTCTAATCAAGGGCCAATATGTTCCTTTAGCCAAAATTCAACGTATGGCACACGCAGAGACTACAGTGTTTGATACGCTGTTTGTTTATCAGAAATTCATGTCAACCGCAGACAGGAAGCAGTCTTGGAACATAGTTCAAGAGGAGGCTGTGACCGATGTATGTTGAGTCAACCAGAGAGCAAGTTTTTCAGAGCTAATAGAGTCGATAGTATCCCATTTCCATTGAGATTGTTCCTACACTCGACAAGTTGCAGTTTTGCGTAACATTCAAGAGCAATATTCTACCTGTCGGTCAGGCTCAACTACTACTCGATCAACTTGACTGGCTACTAGTCAACACCATCTTTTCCCCAGATTCAGATTGCACTCAATTTCAGCAGGCAGATAGAGGACTCTCGTCGGTAGTTCCTAGAAAAGATACTTTGATAGAAGCTCCTGTTCGCCTCTTGCACCAATTTGTAGAGTTGAACGCCAACGACCACCCCTCAAGAACTGCTCTTGAATTTGCTTATCAACACTCTCATGACAAATTGGCAGTCAAAAGCTGGTCCTACAAAGAATTTAATGATCAAGGAAATAGGTTTGCGAATCTGCTTATGCGGCTCGGCGCAAGAAAATCAAAGCTGATTGGCATCTGTTTTGACAAGTGCCCAGAAGCATATTTTTCCATTCTTGCAATTATGAAAATAGGGTCCGCATATGTTGCATTGGATCCCGGCGCCCCGATTGCGCGAAAGGAATTTATCATCAAGGATTCCGGGTCGAATATTCTCCTATGCACCTCCAAAGACAAAAAGGACTTGATGAGAATTGGTGGTATAGAAGTCATTGCCATAGATGAGCCAAGTCTTCTAGATGGATTTTCAAGCGAACCTCCCATTTTGGAAGATCAAATTTTCGGAGATGATACTTGCTACTGTCTCTATACCTCAGGCAGTACCGGTGTTCCAAAGGGTTGCGAAATCACTCATAACAACGCCATACAAGCAATGCTTGCGTTTCAAAGATTGTTTGCTGGCCACTGGGATCAAACGTCTCGCTGGCTCCAATTCGCTTCATTTCATTTTGATGTCAGTGTATTAGAGCAATATTGGAGCTGGAGTGCAGGGATTTGCCTGACGGCTTGTCCAAGGGATATTCTTTTTGAGGATTTGCCCGGGGCTATTAGACAACTCAGGATAACACACATCGACTTGACCCCTAGTCTGGCACGCCTACTTCGACCTGAAGATGTTCCTTCCCTTTGCCGTGGCGTATTTATAACTGGCGGTGAGGCACTGAATCAAGAGATTTTAGATACTTGGGGCGAGAAACAAGTAATTTATAATGGATATGGACCAACAGAAGTGACGATTGGCTGTACCATGCTTCCCAGGGTCACCCAGTTTGACAAGCCCTCAAATATCGGCCCTCAATTCGACAATGTCAGCTCTTATGTTTTCATACCTGGAACAGATATTCCGGTATTAAGGGGCGGTGTTGGTGAGCTTTGCGTATCAGGCCCGCTTGTCGGTCGTGGCTACTTAAACAACCCCGAATTAACAGACAAAAGATTCCAATACATGGATGCGTGGGGAGAAAAGGTGTACCGAACTGGAGATCTTGTACGACTGCTCCACGACAATAGCTTCTGCTTCCTTGGCCGTATAGACGATCAGGTCAAGCTACGAGGGCAAAGACTTGAAATTGACGAAATCAATCACGTTATTAAATCTGGTGCGGCGTTGGAGGGAGAAGTAGCAACGATGGTACTAAAACATCCTTCTGCTGGAAAAGAACAGCTCGTGACTTTTATCACGCGGCAAAAGCTATATAAAAATGAAGCAGCTGTGTCTATTGACTCTACATCAGATACCTTGGAGATTCTGCGTAATATTCAAAGAGCCTGTCACCTTGCTCTTCCTGGATACATGATACCAACACATATCATCCCCCTCACTAGGTTTCCATTATCCCCAAATAACAAGATTGAAAGGAAGTTACTGAAGCAAATTTATTCAAGCTTGACTCCAAGTGAAATGCAGAGTCTTTCGCCAAACAAGAATGAAACACAGCCTACCCTACTACCGGGTACTCAGAAAATTATGTCGGTTATTTCCCAGGTGGCACGATGCAACGTATCAGACATAACATTGTTATCGAACGTCTTCCAGCTTGGAATAGATTCTATCTCTGCAATATCTCTAGCCCAGCATTTGAGGGAAGCGGGCTTTTCTAGTGCTCGGCCAGCACTGATCATGAAACGTGAGTATAGAAACATCGTTCTTTTGAAGGAAAGAAGGCTCACATATATTATCTAGACCCGGTTGTCTCCGTACTATCAGAAGAGTTATGCAAATCTGATCATGTCAAGCAACACCAGCAGCTGTATCGGGTTGCTAAACAAATAGTTTCGGCTTTTGCACACAAACATCTAAACACATTGTCCACGGAGCTTCATATCAACCCAAGTACTATTGAATCTATAGCACCCAGCACACCACTACAAGACGGGATGATATATAGCTTCCTTGAAAATCAAGGGATGTATCTTTCAAACTTTACATTTGAGCTAGAATTAAACGTCGACATTTGGCACTTGGAGGAATCCTGGCGCAAAACACAACGCACTACTCAAATTTTACGCACCAAATTTCTAGAAACTGTTGACGGCCATGCACAGGTAGTACTAAAAGACGATGCCTTCCCATGGTTTAACATTGAGACAAGTGATACGGATGTTTTGACTGTTTCAAAAACCCGATATACTGAGTGGCGCTCGACCTTTCGCAGTTTCACTGAGAAAATATGGGAAGCTGGGGTTATTCGAGGGCCATTAAAAACAGTTATGTGCCTGAATATGTTTCATGGCTTATATGATGGTATCAGTCTTCCACTCCTCTTAGAGACCGTTGCCCAAGCATATTTTGATATTGAGAGGCAACAAACACCGTCTTATATTGATATCTTGCCGTTTGGTCCGCTGGCCAAGAACCCTGGCGCCAGACATTTTTGGACAGAGAATTTAAAAACCATCGACGAGCATAAACTCATAGCTACAGACGAACAACTTAATGATAAGGTTCATAATGCCACCGTCGAAATGGTGACAGGGAATCTTGAAGAGGTTCGACGAAACCTTGGTGTTACAGAACAAGCTATAGTACATGGCTGCTGGCTTGGGGCACTGAAGGAATACTTTGGATTTATTCCTATAATTGGACTGATAACCTCTGGCAGGGCCCTGGATGTCGATGGCGTAGATAGCGTTATTGGGCCGCTATTCAATACTATCCCAAGTTGCGTCCCAGCCCCAGTCTCAGCACCAGCCCTGTTATCAATCATGGATCTTATACAAGCTTGCCATAAGTTTCATATATCTACTCTTCCCTTTCAACACACACCACTCCGAGATATCATGAAATGGGTGGGCCGAGGTGTCGATAATCCTTTATTTAACGCATTATTTGTATTTCAAAAGGCTTCTGAGGACGCAACCAAGCTGTCAAGGTTGCTATGGAGCCCTACAGATTCCCAGTCAGAGGCTGATTACCCTATCGCTTTTGAGTGTACAGACCATGGAAATGATTTGTTGGTCGCTACTCTTGTAGCCAAGAGCTCCGTTCTAAATGCCAATGATACAACCACTCTAGTTCACCGGTTCAAAACCATCCTTCTGCGATTTCTAGAAAGCCCATCGACAGCAATGGCGGCCTACCCTGGGTGTGCTACTATGGATGCTATTTCGGCCATAAACCCCATTGAAGAGAAGCCCCGTTCAGTCAACAGCAATTTGGATAACAACACCGGCGATTTTGAATGGAGCAACAATGCCTGTCAGCTTCGCCGGGAAATCTCAATTCTGGCAAACGTTGACAATACAGTAGATGAAAATACTTCTATTCTCCAACTTGGTTTGGATAGCATTGATGCTATCAAGTTGTCGTCAAGGCTAAAGAAACTAGGAATCATTTTACCAGTTAGCAAGATAATGCACTGTCGAACTATTAAGTCTATGATGAAAGAACTTTCCTCAACTCCGACATGTAAGAACAAAACTCTCATATCACTGACGGCCCTTGAAAAATCGTTCCGTGCATGTTTAGAGAGTGATGGTATCGATCTTTCCGATATTGAGTATGTACTTCCTGCCACGCCATTACAAGAGAGCATGCTTGCAGAAATGCTAGCGTCGGACTTTATGCATTACTACAATCACGATATCTTGGAAGTTGAGCCTCATATTGACAGCCAAAAGCTGAAAGAAGCATTGGTGAAAGGTGTTGAAGCCAATCCGATATTCAGAACCTCATTCATGCCACTTTATAACCCAAATCTACCATTTTCCTTTGTTCAGATCGTTGGATCAGCGGGCTTCGAAACAGATTGGATGGAGACAGCGACAGCCGAACAGTCAATTGATGCCATCTTTGAAAAAGAAAGAAGACATGCAATAGATAGCGGCCTGGGAGGTCCGCTATTTAGATTAAACCTTTTACACAGTGATTCAAAACGATTTGTGGTTATCTCCATTGCCCACGCGCTATATGATGGCTGGTCACTCGACCTTTTCCACCAGAATGTTGCAAGATACTACTACTCAGGGGCTGATCACGAGCAACAACTCTACCACGGGGTGCTAGAATACATCGTCAACTCAGCTAACAGTGAAACATGCTCGCAGTTCTGGAAGGGGTACCTGCAAGGGATTAAACCCGCACCCTTTCCGAGGCGGAGTGGAGGAATATCCCATGAAATTTATCGTGCTGAGACAACTGCAGAGATCTCCAGCTCAACTGTCCTCGCATTTTGTAAAAGCCAAGGGATCACACTTCAGACGTTGGGCCTTACGTGTTGGTTGGTTGTATTAGCAATATATTTATGTCGGCTCGATGTTGTGTTTGGTACTGTGATGTTGGGAAGAGATGCATCAGACGCTGAAGAGATCATTTTTCCAACAATGAATTCTGTTGCTATTCGTGGGATTCTTCACGGTACTCGACGCGATATGCTTCGATATGTTCAAGAAATGTTGGGCGGTATACTGGAGAATCAACACTTTCCTCTTCGAAAGGCGAAAGCCCTATCTGCAATTGGAAGCCAAGATTTATTTGATACTTTATTCATGTTGCAAAAGCGCCCACCAGGTGGAGATATGCGGCTATATAAGTCTATCGAAAGCTTAGCGGAGGTTGAATATCCAGTATGTGTTGAACTGGAAATAGTTGAAGACTCTGTCGTCTGGCGCGTTGCTTGCAAGAGCGAAACGTTGAGCAAGGTTGAAACGACCCAACTACTTGAGAAGGTTCAATATTGCTTTGCAGAACTTATCCACAATCCTGAAAGTCCGACAGTTGATTTTAGGGAGCATGAAGTCTCCGTATTCGGCTCCTCGTTTTCTGTAGCCGACACAGAAGAACCGGAAGACTCCCACGAATTGAATGTCAATTCAGAGCCGGAGACAACTTGGACAATCATGCAAGAGCAAATTCGACGTGTTCTATCGTTATTGTCAAACACTCCCGAGACTTCAATTACAAGAAATACAACATTATTTCACATAGGTCTTGACAGTATTAGTGCAATCAAAGTTTCATCATTGCTAAAAAAAGAGTCGATTGTACTTCCAGTCAGCGATATGTTAATGGCTGGTACACTTGAGAAAATGGCTCGGGTAGCAAAGTTTGTTGAAACCCACTCAGAACCCTTGGATATCAGGTCAATATGCTCTAAGATGTTGGAGGGGATATACCTTGGCTCACTACTACAACATTATGATATTAAAGAGGAAGACTTAGAATTCATTATTCCAGCAACATCAGGACAGGTATACATGCTGGAGATGTGGAGAAATTCCAACGGACTACTCTTCTTTCCAGATTTTATGTTTCGTTTAGAGGGAACTGTCTCACAAGAGCAACTGGAAGACAGCTGGAATAAGGTAATCCACCAGCTCCCAATCCTCCGCACAAAATTTATCTCGACAGACGATGATAATATGACATACTTGCAAGCCGTTTTTAAATCCAAAAACGACCAAGTTATCTGGAGAAATGATTTGAAAAATCCCCTAAACCGCTTTCATTCGCCGGAAAGGAATTCGAGGTTAGTAACGCTATACGCTTCACAATGCAGCTCAGAAACAGTCGTGATGCTACATATTCACCACGCGTTGTACGATGCAGTGAGTCTGCAACGGATTATAGACCTACTTTATATGTCATGCTGTGGTAAATCCATGGTGTCTGGGGCTATGGAAGACATATCCCACTTCATTGCCTTTAGCCACACTAATTCACCCGCTGAAGCCCGCAGGGCGTTTTGGACAAAATACTTAACAGGCGCAAGCCAAGAATATAAAACTCCACCATCTAGTATTTCTAGGACCTCTCATTGGCCAGGAACATTGCCAAATTATCATCCTTCTCTCGTTGCTGATATCGAAGACCTGGAAAATGTGGCACGGACCCATGGCGTGTCTATTCAATCCATATTCCTGGCAGTATACGCCAAAATTCACATGAAATACTTTTCTCACTGTTCAAACAGCACGCATGAAAGCTTGGTACTCGGCCTCTACCTTGCCAATAGGTCCAATGCAATGGATGGACTCCTAGAGCTAGCAGCGCCGACTCTGAATATTGTCCCACTGCATATCAAAAATCCGCGAGGCTGTGCTACTATTCAGCTGGCTCAATCTATCCAGCATGATATACACAGCATCAGCAATATCCAGAATTCATGCGTCTCCTTGAATGAAATTGCAAAATGGACTGGGGTGACGCTAGACGTGATTGTTAACTTTCTCAGATACCCAGATACCACAATAAGTCATGACGGCAATGAGCTGTCCAGTTTTATGCTACTTGAAGAAACGGATATGACGAAAGGTATGCCAAGAGAGCCAGGAACCTTCCACTTGGAGGCGATTAGTGGAGGGCATAGAACCCAAGATAATGAAGCAGAATCTCGGCGTATTTTTAAAGTAAGTGGCTTAGAAATAATTCCTTAAACCCAGTCCTCTACAAATACGGAGTACTCATCCGCGTCATTTAGCCGTCGATCGATGTTGAAGCAGCCATCAGGCACAATTCATTAGATGTCGGTATTTTTGGCCCAGAGACACGGATTAATATTGGCCTGTCCGAAGCCATTATGGGTGAATTGAAGCAGGAGTTGTTTGACATATACAGGACTACTAGACGGGAAGAAAAGGACTAGATGGCCGGGCTGAACGGCACCATTGCGCAAGTATGTACTTTGAGTAGATTTGTTTGTAAATACTAGACTAAAAGAATTCAATGATGTCATGCCGACGACGATGTGGGCCCTGATTCGGATAAGACTCACAAACAGGACAAACATGCGCGCCGCGCCGCTAGCCGTATCGGGCGAGTCATAACAAACGCGTGCGCGTGTGCCTGCCCACTTCCTTCCGAAGCGGGCAACCACAACAGCGCCTGCTGCCTCGCCCGACCCGTCCCGTGACTGCCCGCTCGTCCTCGACAAGATTTCCTGTTCCGTCCTCCATCCTCACCACCGTCTTCATCGTCGCCGTTGAGTCTCAACCCGTCCGTTCGCCCGCTGTCATTCTCCCATCCCACACACGCTGTCCCGCCGCCGCTATCTTATCTCCTCGGCATCGCGACGCGCCCGCATCGGCCCAACCGCGCGCGTCGAGTCTCGCAACAACAGCCATCCTAGATCTGCTGCACGATTTGTTTCAACCCGTCGTCCCCGTTTCAACCAAACAACGCGCGCGCTTATTCTCGCCTGGCGCCCACTCCCGGCCAATTTGCCTCACTGCTCGTTCAAAACATCAAGGGCGATTGGGCATTATTATTGCAACGTGTGTTTGCCCTTGTGGCACGTCTCGACGTTGGCGCGAATGGAGGAAATCATCGACCCCGGTTCCTTTAATATATAACTCCTGCGCTCTCTCCATCTCACCTTTGCTCTACCGCATGCTTTCTCCTCACCTGCCGTGTTTCCGTCAAATTCACCCTGGCACTCCAGAAGGTTAGCAAGAATTCAGGAGGATACACGCTTCTCATTCCCACGCCTTCGCCACTGAACTATCTGTTTCTTGTCTCTTAGAGACGCACCCTGCGATAGGGGATCGATTTGTAACAGAACGACGGTAGCGAACTTTCCTTCCACGATCAGCGCAACTTTCCCTCTCAAGCTGGCGGAGCCAACAATGGTGGCTTCGTTCTCGCCGCACCGTGACGCGGGCGGGACTCTTCATTTCCCCTCACCATCTAGCCTTCACCATACCCACACAAACTCTGCCCTCAACGAGCTTCGTCGCTCTCTATCTAGATCCCCTTCAAAGGGAGCCGATTTTCGAATCCTATCCCCATCAAGACTACATTCCTCTCCCGCAAAACCCGGCCAGTTTTTCTCCTCTCTTTCGCAATCCAAACGAGGATCTTCTCCAGGGAATCTGCTTTTCGTTTCATCAACAACTTCTCCACCTGTCGCAAGTCCTCTGTCCCCAAGCGCGAGAATCCATCGGCCGGGACTCCGACGCTACGGTAACCTGTCATCGTCGTCAAGATTAAGAACGATGCCCCTAAGCCCTGCAAAACGAGCCCTAACCGAATCGCGCGACAATGGTAATGCGGGGTCATTCCAAGCCGTAAAGGAAGACTCCGACAACAAACCGGCGGGGCCCGCGATAGCTATGGATTCCTGCACTTCCTACGAAAATCCTAACAACGTGATTGTTGCTGAAGACTTCGATGACAAGACTGTGCCAAAACTTGCTCCCTCGCGGATAGAAAAACGCCGCAGCGGCAACTTTGGTGCCCTTAGCCCTTTAAAACGGACCGACGGCTTTATGAATCTAGATCAAGCAAGTTGTGGGAGCCCGGTGCCCAAACGAAGGAGTCTTCATGGCGCTAATTTCGGTTCTGAATTTGACGTTTTCGAACATGCTGCCAATACGCCAGATATCATTTCCAATGAAGCAAAGGAACACGAGTCAACTGGGTCATTGTTCCCACAATCCCCTTCCCTATTCTCCACCGTTCCCAAAAGGTCCTCATCATTGAGGAAGTCCACCCTCCAACAACGTCAGAATGATAGACAGTTGTTCCGCAAAGGCAATGTTGATCAAAGCCCAGAAGTCTCGACTCCAGCAGCCCTCCGCAACAACGCCTCCGGGGTGCGAGATAACGGTATCTTTTCCCCTTTGAAGCGTGATAGTTTTACGCCTTCAGGCAGTATTTTTACAAACACATCAACTCCAGCCCCTGTCCAATTTACAGGATTCGCGCAGCCAACCCTCAGTGCCCATCCCCTCTCAAGAACCATAACTCAGTCGTCGTCAGACTCAAGTCTTGCTGATGATTCTCCAACCCATGCCCCAGGACCCGCAAGGCCTCTGAGCCCGCGGCCAATACTAAATTTTTCCAAATCACTGCCGGCTGGATCTTCAAAGCCCCTTGTTTCAAGCCGGTTACAACACGAAGAGTCAAATGGCTCCGAAGCTTCATTCGCAACGCCCGAAAGCTATAGATTTGTCAAACCTCTTCCTGCTGCATTTTTTTCTACTGGCTTGATTTCGAAGAAAAATCGAAATGCGGCAGATGTTCTCAACCCACCTCTTGGCGGCAAAAATATGCCTGACACTCCTTGCAAACGGGCTTCGTTTATACCCACTCGCAAACCCTTTTCCCAGTCCTTTGATAGCGATAAGTTCCCATTTGGTCCTTCCAGCTCACCTTGGACACCTACAAACACTTCTGTTATTACTAGCAAGCCCCGGGCACCTAAGGGTATGGGAATTTTTGGCCGAAATTTTATAAAACCTCCGCCTTCCCGACGAGGGAGCTTTGTCAGTATTGATGGCGAGGACGACTCTCAATATCGATCTCCTTCCGCAGGCAACGACACTCAAAATGCAATGGACTCTGACTTACCTCCAACTCCAACAAAGCAAACCTTTGGATCTTCCGCGTCTCAATTTTCTCTTTCGCAAACCCAGCTAAACACCAGCAATACTCCGGGATCAATGTTTGAAAATGGTGGCGTTGGTCCTTGCTGTAAGTACTCTTAGCTAAGCTTATATTGTTTTGACAAGATACTAATGTACTACCTATAGCAAGCCCACTCCATCACAAATCGATTGACCATATGTCACCGCATACCCCTCAGGAGCATATATTACCCCCTGATCCGAGTGGTCTATCTATTTCCGCATTCAGCGACCATAGGCCCGGCTTAGACTCATCGTTGAACTTTCCTGCTACTCCAACCGGCCCACGAGAGTCCTTTCCACAACTTGGGAAGCGATCGACTTTGTCACTCAATAACTATAGCTCACCAGATGTCGACTCGTGCTTGACTTCACGGTTTGATAAGGTTGAATTGATAGGAACTGGAGAATTCTCCCAGGTTTATTGCGTCACTGAGCGCCAATCCATGGCCACATTTCAAGCTACTGTGCCAGGATCGTCTAAGAAACTTACTTCCCCTCTCCATCTATGGGCTGTGAAGAAATCGAAACAGCCATTCACAGGCATCAAAGATCGGGAAAGACGATGCATGGAGGTGGTCATACTAAAAGCACTGACAAACTCAGACCATGTTATTTCCTTTGTTGACAGCTGGGAAAATAATAACTACCTTTACATTCAAACAGAGTTCTGTGAAGAGGGGAGTCTTGATGTTTTTCTCTCGCAAGTTGGACTGAAAGCAAGGCTTGATGATTTTCGAATTTGGAAAATCTTACTTGAACTATCCCACGTAGGCAATCAAATTCCCCCGAAAATTGCTATTGGACTAATCTTTTTCTATAGGGCCTAAAATGTGTCCATGATTCAGGTTTCATTCACTTGGACTTGAAGCCAGCCAATATTTTAATCACATTTGAAGGCGTTTTAAAAATAGCAGACTTTGGCATGGCAGCTTGCTGGCCAGCTGCTGATGGCATCGAAGGCGAGGGCGACAGAGAATACATCGGACCCGAAATTCTTCAGGGACGCTACGATAAACCCGCCGATATCTTCGCTCTTGGTTTGATCATGTTCGAAATCGCTGGCAATGTTGAATTACCTGACAATGGCTTGTCATGGCAAAAACTTCGAAATGGCGATATCAGCGATGTTCCAAGCTTGACCTGGAGCTCCGAAACAAGCATTCCTCGCGATGCAACCGGAAATCCGTTATCAAGTAGTTGTTCCTTCGAAGATAGCTTTTCTCTTGAGGAGCCGTTGACACTCGACATGCTTTCAGGAGAACAACATGTTCCACAAGTGAAGCCACACTTGGTTTCCGTCCGGAGTGGCGAACTTTCCGATCCTCCAGACTTCATGATTGATCCTAATAACGTTGGAGCCCTCGACAAAATCGTCCGATGGATGATATCTCCTGATCCAGCCGATCGGCCTGTAGCTGCCCAAGTCATTCAATCGTTCGGCGTTCAATGGACTGAACGGCGACGGCGCGCTGGGGCCACTATTTACGAAGGTAACTGGGGCCCAGCGGACGAAGTTCTTGTCGAGGATGCCGAAATGATCGATGTTTAATTATCAACTTGATTCTCTTGAGAATAATCTTTGCACAGAGCTTTGCAACCTAAAATTAGCGGGAAGGCGTTATTGAGATACTTCAGTTGTGCATTTGAATGGATACCTTTGTGGGCTTATTTCTTGGGATGTTTTGCGCAATTTTCAGAAATGGGCCTAGCATTTGCTTGTTAGCATGGAAAACAGCACATGTTCAGCAACAACTTACATTATTTTATTGCGTTTTAGTTGCCCGCATACTACATTTTCACAAAGCACGCAGGGCTCTCTTTTGCATTTCATTGCAATGTACTGGTTTTCTATGATGAGATCCCTTCTCCATTATTGCTGCATTTAATTGATGGTTTGTTCAGGGATGCTAAGGAGCCAAGGTCGCTTTTTTGATCTTGGGGGTGATTGCTCTGTTGATGCCTTGAATTGCATATTTACATTTTATTCCAGCATTATGCAGGCTGTGTTTCTACTTGCAACTGTATCACTATGTTCATATTTTACCCATGCTTGGCTGCTTTGATTTTTGCTGTATTAGATTGCTGCAATTCCTACTGTATATTATATTAACGGATAGACGACCTAATGAGTGCTTTTGAATTTTAAGTGATGTTTCGATTCACCTCAATGGGAGTGGTTATATGCGACACTGGACGTCTTCACTCGCCGTAGTTACAATAAGGTTCCAACAACACCAAGGTCACGTGGAGTTAGTTTGAGTTAACCAACTCCAACTAGCCCAGCACCCAAAGCCTACCATTTTGGCTTCATTAATCCATGAGCCTGTGCAAACATCATATACTGCCGTTTTTCGTGTCTCTTTTTGGCATAGAAGTCAACAGGAAATACAGAGGCCAGTGGTGGAGTCTAGGTAACTAACTCTTGGCCTTCTTCCCAAGGTCTTTAAGCCGGCATTACTAGTTAGTTAACTTCGTCCTCATTAAGACGGGGAGCTCAGTTATCTCCCTTGCTATGATGCTTCAAGAATGACGATAATGCCTCCACATTCACGGTTATCTTCTATAAACATCTATTCTCCTCTTCTTAAACATCCTTCTCAATTGATAGCTGATTGTGACCCTTATCCCGAACATTGAACTTAAAATACATTCACAATGGACGCTAGGAGATACGTATCCGATTCACTTCTACACCTCACAGGCGCATCGGACCTTACCGTGATTGACTTCATCCTTGCCACTGCCACCTCCGCAAAAACATCTACCTCTTTAAGAGAGAAACTTGAGGCGTTTTTAGATGCTGATGCTGTGGGCATAGAATCGTTTTCGTCGGAGTTGTGGGCTCGATTTGGGACGAAATCGGAAATTAATACCGCCCAACGATCAAAGACAGCCGAGAATGGTACAAAGAAAAGGTATCGGCTAGTGGAAATGGGAGATGACTTGGCAGATGAACCACAATTGGCGCCAGCAGACGTGGAGAAGTCAAGGTCGAGACGCAAGGAAAGACGCGGCCGTGACGATGATTCACACAGCAACAAGGAAGAAAATAGGAAAAGAGATCATGATGGAGAATCATCTGAACGTCGCCATTTGAAAAAATTACGCCGAATTGATGATAGAGACTTCGATGACCGTTGGGGTGATGAAGAGATACCGGATGAAGAACCGCCCGACGTGGACGTGGCTGAGCAGCAGGGCTCGCCGGCGCGACAAAATGAAGTGATGACGACACATCCCACTTCCGATGGTGACGAAGAAACGAAGCGAGAGAAGTCGAGGAAACGGGACCTCAGAGAGCGCGACGAATTTGCAAAACGCCTTGCGAAAAAAGATGAAGAAAAATCTAAAAAATTTGTCGAGGACCGTTCCTCTACAAAGAATAGTGACGTGGCGCGACGACGTGCTTTAGCCGAAGATGCAACTGCAAGAGACGCCGCAATGCCCGATCTGCGACTACGTTCACGACAGGAATATCTTAAAAAGCGAGAAACGGAAAGACTGGCGTTACTACGCAAACAGGTCGCCGAGGAGACGGCTGAACTGAAGGAGAATCCGCATTTAACCAGGCGTGAAAAGGAGGAATTCGCGAAGAATCGAGAAGTTCTTCGACTCGCGGAAGAGAGGCTACGTATAGATGACCATCGTGACGGCTATATGTTACCAGAGGACTATATCACTGAAAAGGGCAAAATAGATCGGAAGCGAAAGGAAGAGGCACTCTACAAACGGTATGTCGACAGAGATGAACGTGGACAAGAGCGATTCATCACCGAACATGAAGAATGGGAAAACGAGCAGACAGCAAAAGCCAAAGCTCAAATTAGTAGGGCAGAATTTGTTGATGAAGGGGACTATGAGTATGTGTTTGACGATGCTCAAAAAATCAATTTTATAATGGATTCGAAACTTGAGGGAGACCGCAAGCCGTTAACAAAAGAACAACAGCTTCTAGCACATCAAATAGACGAGGCTGAAAAGAAGGCGGCGTCGATCGATGAGACTCGCAAAAGCCTTCCCATCTATCAATTCCGGAGTGAATTGTTACAGGCTGTAGCCGATCATCAGATCATTATCATAGTCGGAGAAACGGGAAGTGGAAAAACAACACAAATTCCACAATATCTTCATGAAGCGGGATATACGAAAGGTGGTCTGAAAGTTGGCTGCACACAACCCCGTCGAGTCGCAGCCATGAGTGTTGCCGCGCGTGTCGCCGAAGAAATGGGCGTGAAAGTTGGGAACGAGGTTGGTTACGCTATTCGTTTCGAAGATGCTACCAGTGATAAGACGCTGCTGAAATATATGACTGATGGCATGCTTCTACGAGAACTTTTGACAGAGCCTGACCTGGGTCAATACTCTGCATTAATGATTGATGAAGCCCACGAGAGAACTGTTCCAACTGACATTGCATGTGGCCTACTCAAAGATATTGCAAAAGCAAGGCCAGATCTCAAATTATTGATTTCTTCTGCAACTATTGATGCGCAAAAATTCCAAAAATATTTCGACGATGCTCCAATTTTCAACATTCCTGGACGGCGATATCCTGTTGATATTCACTACACATCCCAACCAGAGGCTAATTATCTTGCAGCGGCTATTACCACAGTCTTTCAAATCCATATCACTCAGGGGAAAGGCGACATTTTAGTGTTCTTAACTGGCCAAGAGGAAATAGAGGCCGCAGAGCAGAACCTTCAGGAAACTGCAAGAAAACTGGGTGGGAAAATCCCTGAAATGGTCATATGCCCAATCTATGCAAATTTACCTTCAGAACTCCAAACCAAGATATTCGAGCCTACTCCCCCTGGTGCAAGGAAGGTTGTCTTAGCAACGAACATTGCCGAAACTAGTTTGACTATTGATGGAATTGTATATGTCATCGATCCTGGCTTCGTTAAGGAGAATGTATTTAATCCCCGCACAGGCATGGAGAGTTTGGTTGTCACTCCATGCTCTCGTGCTTCTGCTGGCCAGAGAGCTGGTCGAGCTGGTCGTGTTGGACCTGGCAAGTGTTTTCGGCTGTACACAAAATGGGCGTACCATAACGAACTGGAAGCAAACACCACTCCAGAAATCCAGCGCACCAATCTTAGCAGTGTTGTATTGACATTAAAATCCCTTGGGATCGATGATCTATTAGATTTTGATTTCATGGACCCTCCCCCCGCCGAAACACTGATACGGGCTCTTGAGCAACTCTATGCACTTGGAGCACTCAATGATCATGGAGAGCTTACCAAGGTTGGACGGCAAATGGCAGAATTCCCCACAGATCCAATGCTAGCTAAATCAATTCTTGCCGCCGACAAATATGGATGTGTTGAAGAGGTTCTTTCAATCATTGCCATGGTTGGCGAAGCAAGTGCCCTATTTTATAGGCCCAAGGACAAGAAGATACACGCCGATAGCGCCCGTGCTCGTTTCACCATTAAGGATGGAGGAGATCATCTCTCGCTCCTGAACATATGGAACCAATGGGTTGATTCTGATTTTAGTTATGTCTGGGCAAGAGAGAACTTCCTCCAGCAACGAAGTCTAACTCGGGCCCGTGATGTACGAGATCAACTTGCTAAATTATGCGATCGTGTTGAAGTCACAGTCAGCACTACTGGTGCTAACAATTTGATGCCAATTCAAAAAGCGATCACCGCAGGCTTTTTTCCCAACGCAGCGCGGCTTCAGAGGGGTGGCGACAGCTACCGGACGGTTAAGAACGGCCAAACTGTCTACCTGCACCCGTCAAGTACTTTGTTTGACGTTAATCCCAAGTGGGTGATCTATCATGAATTAGTGTTAACAAGCAAAGAATACATGCGGAGCAATATGCCTTTACAGGCAGAGTGGTTGGTTGAAGTGGCACCGCACTATCACAAACAAAAAGACCTCGAAACTTTAGGACTAGACAAAAAGGTTTCCAAGGGCAAAGGCGCTGCCGGCGAGAAGAGCAAAATGTGATGATGTACTATGTAGTTATGTATGTAACTAAACGGACTGATACCCACTCTCGATTTGCATTGAACCAATATCGATTCAATACCAAACTAAAACCCCGTCTTTCTCGCGCCTTATGTCATATCTAGGCTCACCTAGTGTTGAGCAGGAGTCAGGTGACTTGTCAGGTGACCAGGTCTCTGAAGGAGGAACCAGAGAACCATAGATTCGCCACCTCCTCCTCTCAACCATGGTACTGATTTCATTATCTTTGTCTATTGGGCTGGCAGAGATTTGCTAGGGGTTTTTCATATGTTTTTTCTGTAGCCTTGATTATAGCATGTTTGTCTATAAGTATTCATGTCTTGTTTGTTAGAAGCAAGATCAGACACAATATTATAGATGCTCAGTCACATGATCATCACATGCTTCTGTGTCATCTGATAGTTATGAGCCCAGACTCTTTCAAGAATTTGATTGTTATCTAAAGATATGTTCAAGATACTTTATTTCACTCTTGTTACCCATACAAATAGAGATTACTATTAAGTATCTTGAGATCATACATTGAACCCTCTATTTAAGCTTAAATCTTAATTGTGGAGTTTGTGAAGATCTAATGCATCTATATATTTACTGATCTAAGTCTACAGAAAATCATAATCTAGAGTCAATGTCTCACTTCAATAATTAATTAAAAATGAATGAATTGTCTAGAAGAGTTGTTATGCTGAATAGTTCTAATAATTGAGAAGAATGAATTGAAGACATTAAGTATTTAGTAAATCTTTACTGATTGTGACTGTATGTCAATCTGACAAAAGAAATGCATTCTGAACTTTGAAAATCTGTTATAGAGAATTTTCTTCCTTCTGAGAAAATCAAAGAAATCACAACTTCTGTGGATATGAAACATGCAAGAAATATGCAAAGAAATTGAAACAGAACTTAAAAGAAGAGAGTCTTAGTGATGCAAGAGCTACAGAAGACAATAAGAGACTGTGTAGATCTGTCTCTGAGAATTCTTACAATAAGTAAATTAAATGATGTAGAAGTTACTGCAAAAGAACATCTGAAAGCTTTATATGCTAGAAATGTGATGAATGCTTCTCAATTGAAAGCTAGACTAGTAGAGAAATTCAAAACTCTTGAAGAAGAGTCAAAGAATTATGTAATTGAAGCATATTTACTGAACTATAAAGAAGCATTGAATCAGACAATCATGTATGATATGTGCAAATATATTCACAAATCTTTTGTCTCAAAACAATTTCTGAGAGCTATCTCTTCAAATTATAGAGAGTTCTTCTATACATATCTATCTAAGCTTCTAACTGAGAAGAATTTGAATTGAGAACATGAGCTGAATATTTATAGACATATTCAGATATTTTGACAGTTGTTAAAGAAAGATACTGAGCCAGATCAAAGTAATAAGCCATCAGCATATTCCACTGAAAGAATTGTTTAAAATAAGCTGTCAGAGAAGAATAATGAAAGTATGAACTCTGCATATCTTTGTGAAGAGCAATATGATTGGGTGTACTGTTCATATTTTAATTCACTTGTTCAACCAATGAACTGGAAACCAGATTCAAAAATTGATAATAAGGTCAAGAAAGCATTGAAGAATCCAGTGAACAAAAGAAAATTAAAGAAAAAGATTGCAAATTGGAAGAAATTGAAGAATTTGAATACTACTGAAGAAGTTAGTGCTTCAGATGATGCAACAGATGATGATGCTAACAAAGCTGTTGTCAAGACATTTTCTAATCTGACTATCTTTGCTTCTGTAATGGTTTTTAACTCCACTAACATGAGCAATAAATATGAACTCTATTCATTATGGAACAGTTTCATATTAGATGAAGATGCAGATGCACATATTTGCAATGATTTTACAAGATTTCAAAACTACTGAGACACTGATTCTTTAGATATTGTGCTCATTGGAAATACTCATTGTAAAATTCATGAATATGATGATGTTGAAGTTTATATTCAAACATCAGCAGATGCTGACAAGATATTACTAAAGAATGTTCTCTATGTTTCTGACTTTCATATAAATCTAGTAGCACATGGATTGCTGCATGCAAAGAATTGTTATTTGAATGACAAGTCTCTTACAGTTTACTATGTCAGCACAAGAGATATCTTGTTCAATTTGACTGTTAAAGAGAGAAAAATGATTGTTGAATACAGATCTATTAATGTTGCAACAGACAGTATAACAAGAAGTGTTTTTACTGTCTTATTGAGTAGAAATTTGATTAAAAAACTGTTGATGATGTTGACCTTCAGTTTGCTAGAAACCATGAATATTTAACATCTGAGACTTAATCATCTGGACAGAAAGTCTCTGGCACATCTTCTGAAGATGTCTACTGATGTGAAATTTAAAAAGATCTCTTGAAATTCTCTAATGATGGAGTGCAGATCTTGTGCTCTTTTGAAAGCAAAGTAAATTATACACAGAATGCTGTTGGAAAGATCTACATGTCTGTTCATGAAGATGTCTGTTGATTTCATACAGTTTGCTTCAGATTATAATGAAGATAGATGGATGATTCACTTATATTGTGATTATATTCATCTGCACTACATGAAAATGATGCAGCAAAAATTTAAAAGTTTGACATGTACAGCAAAAATGATAAGAGTAATTCTCAATTTATATCAATTAACTATCTTAACTATTTGAATTGATGGAGAGATCTCTATGCAGTCAGAACTGACAGTGTTGACTTGAACATATGATATAGTTGTTCAATGTTTGACACTCTACACATCAGCTCAAAATGGAGCTGCAGAACATATGAAAGCTTTAATAATGACAGCAGCACATACAATGTGAATTGAAGCCAACTTATCTGAGAATTTGTGGCCAGAATACATCAAGACTGCAGCATATATTTTAAACAGAATTCTGATTAAAGATCTTGATTGAAACACTTTTCTTGAATTCTTAGAGAAATATCTTCAAACTGCAACTTCTTTAACTGAAATTAGACATATAAGAGTTTTTGGCTGTAGAGCATATTCTTTAATTAAGAATGCATGATACAGAAGAAATCAGAAGCTGACTTCTAGAGTGAAAGTTGAATATTTTATTAAATACAAATCAATAAATATTTTTTGCATTTGAATTTCAGTATGATGAAAGGTTATATTAACTAGAGACATTATATTCAACAAAGATACACTATTTGATTTTAATGAGATTAGCAGCAAACTTTTATTACAGAAGAGCTTCATTGTGCCAGATATAATATTTTTTGTTGAAGTAAGTGATATTAACAAGATGAGCTTGAGCAAGCATGACAGTGAAGATGAAGACTCTGAGAAGAATACATCATGTGAAAGTCACAAGACTGTTAATCAGTTAATAAGATTGATGGAAACAATGACTAAGACACTAACTGATCAATCAGAAAAGACATGTGCATTGTTAATATTAGAGTCTACATCAGAGCTGTTAGCTTCAGACATCTACATTCAATCTCTTCTGAATGATTCAACAATGCCATTAACTGAAATAGAGACACTGAATCAACTTTCATTGACAGCCAATCATTCTGCTGTGAAAGCTATGAAGATGATGAGTGGTGTTGTAGTTGAGCTGTCTGAAGATATAACATTCACTACATTTTCTGTCACTAGCTCTATAAAGATGATGAGCACAAATGACAGACAATTAATAGTCAATCATTCTGCTGCAGAGATGATGAGCACTAATGATGAGATTTCAACAGTCAATTGTTTTGCCATGAAAGTGATGAATGACTCAGTCAGAGTGAGCTTGAACAAGCAATCTTCATCTTCTAGGCAAAGTGCTAGAATAAGGCATCAAAACACAGATTGAATTGACAGATGAACAGCTTATACAGTAATTCTGCAGTAAATAGCACAATTGAATTCATTTTATAGAGACTATTTAACAGCTTTTACAATTATGAATTCTAGACTTCACAGAGAGAATCTTCTGAAGTCTCTGAAGCATTATTTTTCTATGTTACAACATCCACATGCTGATGGATTTAAGACTGCCATGAATGTGAAAATGGAGAAGCTATGAATGAAGAAATGCTTTGAAGAAGTAGAGAGCTCAGAAGAAATATGTTCAATCTCTTTAATGTGAATTTATACATACAAATTTGATGTTAACAGTTTTTTGGAACATTATAAGACAAGACTCATTTTTTGCAGAGATCTGAATATTAATAATAAACATAACATCTACATCACTACACTCACTGTGCAGATATTTCATCTTTTAATGACTATAACAGCTTATTTTGAAATAAAGATCTTCCAGATTGATGCTGTTAATGTGTTCATTAATGCTTCATTTGATAAATCTGTTTATTGCAGACTGACAGAGAGTTACAGTAAGAAAAGAAATGTTTGAAAGATTCTATGTGTCTTATATAATCATTCTGAATCTTCACAACTTTAATATGAAGATCTCACTTCAACACTCTGAGAACTAAAATTCTGTCAGATTTGTGAAGAATCATGTCTATTTATTGATAAGAATATTATTATCTTCTTTTATGTGAATGACATAGTATTTTTATATCACAGAAAGAATGTTGGAACATTTAAGCAGTTATTGAAGAATCTATGAGTGTGTTATGAGCTTTGAGAAATTGAAGAGCTAGAGTGATTTCTAGATATCTGTGTCTTATACAATAGAAATGCTCAGAAGCTTTGACTGTGCCAGAATAGTTATATTGAGAAGATCACTAATAAGTTCAATCTTATGAGATTGAAGTCATCACATACATCAATGGTAACTGCAGATATAGCTTCTTATATGAAGGTGCAAGATAAGCAATGAATATATGTCTACTAACAGAAGATTGATTCAGCTCTCTATACTGCTATTATAATGTGATCTGATATTTTGTTTGCTACTGCAAAATTAAGTGAGGCTTTGATTAATTCAGAATCAGAACATCATACAACAATTGAGAGAGTTATCTCATATGCTTTTTCAATGAAGTACTATGCTCTTGAATTTCATGCTGATGACAGATTGAATACCCAGAGAGAGAATAATAATACTAATGTCATTAACACTCATTTAATAATCATCAGTGATTCTTTTTTTGCAGATGATTTGAGCTCAAGACACTTCTTTCAGAGCTCTGTATTTAAGCTCTTTGAAGATTTGATTGATTAAAAATTCTTCAGACAAAAGACTGTTACAATGTCTTCAATGAAAGCTGAGCTTTTAGCACTATTCTATATGACAAAAGAAATCATGTGGTGGAAACACTTATTTAAGAATATTATGTTGAAATTAGAAAGAGATTTTGATATTTTATGTGATAATTTACAAATGATATGATTACTGATTTCAGTAGCTCTGCAACTAATTATCAAGCTTCATTACATTAATATTCATCATCACTGATTATGACAAGCAGTTACTAATAAGAAATTGAATATTAGCTGAATTGAAAGTGATAATATGTCTGCAGATGACTTAACAAAGACATTGTCTAGACAGAAATTTAAAAAATTTATTAAGCAACTGAAGCTTATGAATATTGATTATTTAATAGAGAAGAATTCACTGTCTATGCCACTGTCAAAGCTATGAAGATGTGTTGAGCAGAAGTCAGATGATTTATTAGATAATCAGATCTCTAAAAAAGAAACTGAAGAACTATAGATTTGTCATCTTCTTCTCTTGATCATGATACTGATTTCATTATCTTTGTCTATTGGACTGATGAAGGTTTGCTAGGGGTTTTTCATATGTTTTTCTCATAGCCTCAGTTATAGCATGTTCATCTATAAGTATCCATGTCTCATTCATTAGGAGCAAGACCAGATGCAATATTATAGATGCTCAGTCACATGATCATCATGTGCTCCTGTGTCGTCCGATACCTAGCAGGTTATAGTTTGCCCAAAAATGCAAAATGAAAGACCTGGTATACATTCGACTGGGCATCAAATTGTCCAGTACGAAAATGCACTTAGATCTGAAGATATGACTACTAAAAATGAAGGTCATACGTCATAGTAGACCTATTTTATGGGGAATACTAAACCCGTTGATTGGCTTCTCAACGTCTGGAGACACTGATAGCCGTGATATTGCAATCTACGGTCTCCTGACTTTGGACATTTCTGCCTCTCTCCAAGTCCACGGTAATAAGCCGATCCCCGTGACCTGTGAATAAGCAAACCAATCACATGTTGGATGACTCATCTCACGTGCGGGATTAGAAAATCAATAATCCGAGGCTTTTGATTGGCTTACCGGCTGATTACCTCGGTTCGGCGACAGTGTCGTCGTTGCTCCAGCTTCCGGTGGTGTGAAAATGCGCCGTCCACGGGCTGTCAGTTACTATTAACTATTGATTAACTCACTCCTGGCAGTTTCGTTGGCCTCTCTGTTTTCTGGCCTTTCGATCTTGTCCACCCACATCTTTTGAACAAAGTGCAAGCCCCATAGATTCAAACCACCCCTGAGGTACGCGCCTTACGACCCTAGTCCAAGATGTCCAAGTCATTCTCACCCGCCGAGGTCGCTGAACACAAAACTGCCGACAAGGGCATGTACATCATTGTTGACACTGGCGTGTATGATATTACCAACTTCATCGAAGAGCACCCCGGCGGCGCAAAAATCTTGAAACGTGTTGCCGGCAAAGATGCGTCGAAACAGTTCTGGAAGGTGTGTCATTCCTTTCAACGCGCCATGAGGCTATCGGCTGCTAATGAAGCTACTTTGACAGTATCATAATGAATCGGTACTGAAAAAGTACGGCGCCAAATTGAAAATCGGAGACGTCAAGGAAGCTGCGAAATTATAAGATCGAGGGAGAATACCATATCTAGGCGATAGTAAAGCCTTGGATAATAAGATACCGCTGACTGACAGCCTAATGGCCCGGATCGGCCTTGCGCATGGTGGTAGCTTTTGGCTTTTGGTGTCTGACTCGAAGCCCGACACCGGAAATGGGCATACTTGCGAGTGTTTGAGAGAACTTTTTTGAGTGTACGTCTTGGTTGTTTTAGAAGTTTGTCGATGTGGGCATGGTGTATATATACTCTCAAATAGAATCATAAACCCTCTTTGCATTTCTTCATTATACTCTGTGCCACACAACGTCGTTGTGAGAGCATGATTTCGCGCATGTCTAAGGTGGCCAGCCTTGCGTAGGTATGACTCGACAATGGCTGCGTTGATGTCACCCCAGTCGGAGACCAGAATTAGTATCGGATAAGGCTGGCAATCCCCATTCTTTAAAAAGGCCTCCAGAAAGCGCGAAATGGCCTCAAAACAAAGGTTCTAGAGAAACCTTAAGCCTCCATCAAACTTTACTGACAATGTCCTCATCACCCTATCGTACAATTCGCGCACAGTACACAGATACCACCATCACGGTCTACCAGGCATACTCGTCCGCCATCGCATCGCCCGCCCTCCTCGCTGGAAAGTTTGTCCCGCCATTTAAACGTTCGCGGATGACCTGGATCAAGCCGTCGTTTCTCTGGATGGCCTACCGCTCGGGCTGGGCGTCCAAACCCGGCCAAGAGCGTATCCTCGCTATTGAAATCTCGCGCTCGGGCTTCGAGTGGGCGCTATGCAACAGTTTCATCAACCACAACAGCCCCGATAAATCGCTCTGTCACGAGCTTGAGCGCAAAAAGCACGAGAGCTGTGTGCGTATCCAGTGGGATCCAGAACGGGATTTTGCGTTCAGACCGCTGCCGTTTAGATCCATTCAAGTTGGGCTGGGCGAGAAGGCAGTGGATCGATATGTGGATGAATGGATTGTGTCAATTCGCGATGTTACAGACCTAATGGTCACTATGGGGCAGCTTGTCCATGCGGGGAAGATCGACGAGGCGCGGGATCTATTGCCAGTCGAAAAAATCTATCCTTTAGATGAAGAAATCGCGAAGGCTGCAGGACTGTCATGATGGGATTTGCGCCTTTTTTGAAATAATTAATATAGAAGCCCGCAGCCGAGAGATTTAGAAAAATGGCTCTCCATCAAAGTGGAAGAATACCCCTCTTGAAAAAAAGATTCTCATTTTGACGCCTGCACATAAACCCCAATATTTGTAGATAGAACGGGCACCCCCGCAGGATGTCCAGGTCAGAAAGAGTGATAATTTACAAACAGACAAAAAGAATAGAAAAAACACCGTGGTGAGTAATCCAGTTAGCCAGTCGTTGCCGGCCCAAAAGAAAGTCAAGAAAAGAAACCAGAAAATGCAATGCCAGGAAGAAAGATTCCGCCATGAGAAGTAATGAAATTAAGCGAGAGATATGTCGCAAAGAAAGGTCAAAAGAAATTACAACGATTTTCAAATTCCCCAGAAATGCTAAAACCCCAAGATATGATGGCTGCCCCGGATAAAACGAGATGAAAGCGTGCATGGTTCCTGCAACATCTTTATACCCAAGCCAGGCAGATGAGAAACGAATTAAAAGAAAAAAAAAGGGAGGGTATTCAAACGAGAGGAAAAGAACATTGAACAAAAGAAGTCCGTCCATTAGAATCCTTTGAACGGGTCATCATTTCGAGAAAAGATATCGCTTGCATCATCAGATCGGGTGAAATCAGTATCTGGACTCTGCGGGTAAAGTCCAGGATCTCTTTTTCCACCGTGTCTGTTGCGAAACCCTCGTCTGCGAGACGCCACGCTGCCGTCGACAAACGCCTCCATCCTCACGGTGCCAATGGCATCGAAGAAATTCGTCGCTCCTGTACCAGTCGCCCCGCTGGCTTCCGACATTCGACGACTAATGCTACTCTGGCCGCTGTGAAGCCCACTCGGGCCAATGGATGAGGGGGAATGAAGCTCGGACGACCCAGCGGTGGTCGCGCTGTAGGTCGACGGGGCGGGTGCGTGGCTGGAAAAGGTTCGAAGAGCAGCAGGCACGGGCCGGGGCGCCGTGTTACTCCTTTTCCTGGTGTGAGACGCAAATCTCGGGACAAATGGAGGATCAGCTGCATCACAGACGGGTTCGTCCCCCCGATCCTCGATGTGCGGGAGTTCTGGTACCGCAGCGGGCTGCGGAGTGAATGACCGCTTCGACTTGCTGCTTGAGCGAGTTTTGCCCTTGGCTACCCTGATGGAATCTCTAATCGGATTTCGACGAAGAGATGCGGTGGGTTGGCGTTGGGCATATTCTTCCTGTGGGATGGGTGGTAGTGCGGCGAGATCGTTTAAAGCCATAGAAGAATGGCTGAGAAAAGACAAGGCAGTCAACCAAATGCAGTGAAGTTCGAGGGTCATTGCAGTGAACTTCAAGGCTCTTTGAGGCGTTAAAATCAAGATCGAACGGCGGAAGTGGTTCTGCGGGCTGGCTCCCTTGGGCATTGGATTTTCATCCTTGACATCGAGAACAGACTGAATGATTACTGTTTGAGAAATCAGCAAATAAATCGGGATGTCAAATCGGGGACACACGAGTAAGAACCAGATACTCACATTTTCTGCCACTCTTACCCAGCAAAGCCGGGCCACTTGTGGGCTGCTTGCTGCTCCACATGATCGCTCGCTCATACGGCGCCAGCCATACCCATCTCTTATGCCTAACACCAGTATTCGCAGCCACAGCTTCATCCGCATTCTTTCCTATCTCCCAGCCGTCTTTCGAAGTTTCCGTCATCCCAAACGACTTTCTTCTGCGAACGTACTTCCACATCCAGCCGCCTACCATTGTCTGCGCAATGGCATCAACCACACTTGTTGGCTGTACCGTCGTTGCAGTGGAATCTTTTCGAGAGTGAGATAGAGCCTTGGAGGGAGGCATATGGTTGTTTGCGGGCCGTTGAGCATTTCGCTTGTTGCGAGGTGCTGTTATTTCGTCAAGAGGCATTGGCGGATATAACGGGCTATCTGGAGCCATGGACGAGGTCGAAAGTGCTGGAGATTGATGTCCATTTAGCTGCTTGCGCACCACCGCTGCTGAACGTGATTTTCGGAGAAAACCGTCTCCCATGCGCCCCGACAAGCTACCATTACCGTACGGTGTGGGGCTCTGTGCACCATCACTACCACCTCTCGGCTTGCGAGAGCTGAATCGTGTCGGTACAGGGAATGGCGGAGGCGCCGGATTCTGTGGACTGGCGCTGCTGGTGCTCGGACTGCGAGGACGGTATGATTGATGCATTGCTGTGGAGCTAAAAATCATTGCAGCACGTCGCATATCTGGCTCCTTGGCTCCAGAAATCTGTTTGAGCTGAGCTCTCATCGCCCGCCTCGAATGCGACTTATTTTGCGGGCCTGAAGGTTGCTGTTCTTGTCCATTGGCCCTGTATTGCTTTGGAGAGCACTGCCCACCCATCTCTGCATCTGAATCATGATCCAGGATAGAAGGCATCTCTTTTGAGACCAATCTCCCGGACTTTAAAGTATAAGAGGCCATAGGGCGGCGCAAAAACTCATCATCGCCGAACAAATCTTGCCCTTTTCGTTGGGTGCCGTCGTCACTCACGTCGTCAAAGCCAGCAAATAGGCTACTGGATCTAAATGGCCGACGAATATCTGACTGCTCGTCCTCGGTAAGCGGCCCGTTATCATTGTTGCCGGGGTAAATATGATAGGTCTCCCCATGTTGTTGCTTGGCAGCTTTGATAGGGCCGTCAACTGGTGGTGGATGACGGAGTTTTCTTTTTGGAGACTTAGGAGGGGGACAATACGGAGTCATTGGTAGATCACAAGGCGCATCAGCCACCTCAGAGTCAAAAGGCTTGTCCGGCATGGCCGACGGCAGTAGGGCGGCGGCTGCATTTATGACACGCTTGTCGACGCGAATCTCCTCCGTTTGCATCGCCGACGAGCACGTATTCTGGAGCAGGAGGACTTCGGTCTGAGATGCAGCGCTCCTGGTGGCTGGGGGCAAGACTACACTGTTGCGCGGCGATGGCGGGCTCGATCCAGGAGGATGAACAGCAATCATGGGGATAGGCATCTGTAAACGAGTTTCCGTGTCTTTCGGAGACTCTGCAGTGTCTGTTTGAGTTCCAGAGGAAATCATCTCTCGCGTACTTACAGGTCCGTTATCAT
Organism: Ophidiomyces ophidiicola; assembly: GCF_022830035.1. NCBI lineage: Eukaryota > Fungi > Ascomycota > Eurotiomycetes > Onygenales > Onygenaceae > Ophidiomyces > Ophidiomyces ophidiicola. The sequence continues at coordinate 84,683 of NW_026054681.1, forward strand.
TGTGTTGCAAGCCCGTCACGTTGTTTAATAATTCGTCCGTTGTTTGACACGGAGAAGATACCATGGCAACAGGAACGGTGAGGGTGCCACAGTCAACAGTAAGGTTGGCCTCTTCTGCTTTTGTGACGTTCAGCCTCGATTTATCCGTCTGGTCGACTGCAACATCAGCCAGAGTCGATTGTATGCCGCGCGATTCGAAAACGGGGCCTGGTTGTTGTTCGGGTATCGATTTTGGGGACGGCGGCGGAGTGTACTGGATGCCCATGTCCTTATATTCGAATTTACCTTGGTTGGATATCGTTACTGCGTCACTCTCATCAAATATACCATTGGCTACCAAAGGTTTTTGCTCATGGCCATCAAACGACAGCCCCAAAATCTTTCGAGCCTTTAGGTCTAGTGGGTGCGATTGGTTTGGTACGCAATTTTCCTCTGGTAAGGTATCACGCGATTCAGGACGTTCGTCGTCAGTGTAGGTCGACATGTCCTCTTCTTCCTCGTCGAATGCCAGTTCATCCGCAAGGTTCAGAGCGGCGGACTTGGTCATGTTGCCATTGGTTTGGCTCATGATAGAGTAGCGAAAATTATGCACATCCCTATCATTGCCCATACTGGGAGTGCTCGTTCTGCATCTTTCAGCGACGCTCGATCGAATACTGGTAGCATCACTCGCACCAGTATTGGCTCTATCTCGCCTATACCCATCGTCATTCGCTGTATTATTATTTTCGTTGAATGCTTCCGCCGCCGCAATCTCGTTAAGAACCAGCTTCAGCCGTCCTTCAGTGACGTGGACCTTCCTCTCTAGGGTTCGACGCTCGTCGTCCCAATGTTGTTTATCTTGATCCCAAGCCGCCTGAGTTTGTTCGATCTGCTCTGCTTGGGTTCGCAGCTTCTTTTGCGATATGTCAAGCCTTTTTCGAACATCTGAAATATTTTCGAGTGCTTCGTCGCGCTCATTCGCCAGCTCGGTGATGGCCGAATTCGAGCCGCCTTCAAGCAGCTGTAGCTGTCGTTTGAGGGATCGAGTCTCTTGCGAATTTTTGGATATCGTCTCCTGAAGCGATTCAGCTTCGGACCTTGCACTTTCCAACGACGATTCAAGAGTGTCTATCTCCTTCGTTTTAGCGTCTAAGTCACGGCGCAACGACAAAATTTCCGCCACGAGCGACGCGTGTAGAGTGGGCGTAAACCTGCGCGGATCCAGTGGTGAGATAGACTCGTCGTTCGCCAGATGGACCTTGTGCCGCGATTCGACATCGCGGCGGGGGTTTGCAGAGAATGGAAGCGGGGACGAGGCTGGGCCGGACGATGAATCTCGTCGCTGCGTCGAATGCCGCGAGCCAGATGCAGGAGGGGTTTTATAGAACAAATTAGGCGGGCTGGGCGGCTCCTGCGTGAGGTAGCCACGCTCAGTCTCCCAATCGGTGGCCATAGCTCACACCCAGCACATCCTCCGGTTGTTTGTATCGATGAAAACCTCAACCACCACGAGTCGAGGTTAGAAGGGCATATAGCTTAATGTCTCGTTCGCCGACGGCGCGTCGATCGAGGCTAGGTACGTCTGCGAGGAAGGACAGAGGGGGGGCAGGTGGCTGTGCTTCGTCGAGAAGAGGGGCGTCTGGATTCGGCGTGAAAAGAGCGGATCTAAGAGTGATGGAAGAGATATCCAGCGACTGTCTGGTTGCGGGAAGAAGAGCACAGCCCCCGGTGATTGCGAGTGACAGGGCACAATCTTATTCTTAGATGACTGTCAAACCACGACGCACAGCAAATTAGCATTATTGTGGTTCAATGCGCAGCAGAGAGGGCAAACAGGATGCGAACGAAATCACCAGGCGTTTCGAGGCATTGAGCAACAGGAAGATGTGTGACCAACGGCGCCACTCCGCGGCCGTTTAACCAGAACAGCTTCGAGACGCAGGAAGGCCGGGCAGGCAAGGGGGAATGAGCTTGGGGGGCAATAACACGGGCCGGTTATACATGTCGCAAGCAGGGGGGGCAGGGTACAGGAGGATTATTTCCTCGGTGAGAGCACATACGTACGGAGGACACACACACCCAGCAGCTGTCTGTGCATTTCAGGGTAGTGGACAGCAGCACGGCGGGCGTTGATTCAGCCCATCAGGGCGGATTGGCAACACGGCCAGCCAGAGGGGACAAGAGCTTCAACGGCGCGATCCAACGGGGGTTGCAGCGGGCTGAAGCAGAAACACCACTCACACGCGCGCGTAGCAGTAGCAGCAGCAACAGCAGCAGTAGTAGTAGTCGCAGACCAGGACGGGCAGCCGAACTAATAACATTATTAGTATTAGCATTCTCCATCGTCGCGGTGCAGCTGCCCACCCAGCGCAGCGTAATTTTCCGGGCGTGCTCTCAGGGGCGGTAATGTAACGCACATACGCCCATACATACAAGCCGATACCGACGATCCCGTCCTGGGCGGCTGGCGGTGGGGTGAGGAAACGTTAGCGCATGCAGCGCTGGTACCGCGCAACAGCAAACGTTTAGTCAACCCCCGTGGAGTCCCGTCGCGCTATTACGGCCGGCGTGGGTTCAATCCGCTCTCGCAGTTGAAGTGCATGTTTTAGCGGCCCCGAACGAGCGGGAGACGCGGTGCTGCTGCGTCTTTGTGGGCTGGGACCCGCGATGTTTGGCCGGCGGCCAGCGTCTGACCGGGCGTGCGATGGATGCTCTGCTCGCGCCTCGACATAACCGACCGCCAGGAGGACTATAGAGAGCTGCCATCCTAGCCAGGCCTTGCAACTGAACCGAGGCGTTCGTGCTGGTGTAATTTACTGCGGCATACCACCTTCCCCAATCCTACAGTACCAGCGATACGCGAGTCGAGCGTGATGGGCCCTTAGCATGCGAGCCAATTCCGGGACCACGCTGGGGCACTGGCGCGCGTGGATGACGCCAAAATAGCAGTAATATTGCCAGGACCGCCCGTCTCGCAGGCGGGTTGGGCTTCAAAGCCTTGTCTTGCGCCGTCGCTGTGGCGAACCAACGCTTCGCATCTGCAGTGGGGCATCACACCCCCCGTTTCCACCCGGAGAAAACACGCAGCCAGGGCGCTGGCTGGCCGTTGGGGGGACCGTTGCAGTCAACCAGAAAGGAGAAAAGGAAAAGAAAAAAAAAACAAAACAGCAAAACCTTGCTAGGGGGTGGCCGCAGTCTGGCCACATGCACGCGCTCCCTTAAGAATAATGAGGAGGCGGTTTTGGATCTCCATTCCTTAGTTAGCCAGCACGGGTGGCAGCGGCTGATGCCCGCCCGCTATGCTGTGGTGGTGGTGGTGGAAAAGGGCGAAACAGCTGGACGGCAACCTTGCCAGCTCGGTTCCATGGTTCTTCCCGGCTTGGGCCAGAGCCTCGACGGCGATGGCCTCCACCGGATCCAAAAGCACATGCCCCAAGCCGCAAGCGTCAGGTCCGTTCCGCTTGGCACAGAGCTGCTGGGCGTCGCGGCGAGAGGACGGACTACTACTACTAGAGTAGAGTACAGAAGGGTGATCGATCATATCTGCGATCCTCTCGCGCCGGAGCAAGAACGTGTGGCAGCGCCGCGTCTGGCTCCCAGGGCTTGTTGTTTTGTATTATTATGGGTCTTGTCCAGTTTTCGATGGCTGATCTTGGTATCTTAGGGGTGAGACATGGGACGATCGCCGTCGCCCGCAGCTGCAGGTTCATCTCGGACGCACACCCGGCCGGTGTGCCTTATGTATGGACAAGGGAACGACCGCGGCCGCTCCAGATGGCCCACCAGAGAGCATGCCAACCTTCTGGGGTATCCTGTTTCAAAAAGTGATCGCTTGCTCACACCACCAGGCAGGATCGCGTCTTGATCTCCCCGACCAAGAGCCGGCGGATCGCGGATAAGAAGAGAGCATCCTGCTTAGCTCTTCCACCAGACAGGACCGCCACGCCAGGAAGCGGTATGCTGCGCCCATCTCCGGCCTAACTATGCCGCCAGTTCGGTCTGATCCTCCCTCCAAAAGCACTGTCCATCGAGGGGGAATGTGCCGCAGCTGTTGGCGAGGCCATGTCGCACGTCTGCTGAGGGAGCTCCATGCTGATAACCAAACAAGCGGTTTCCTGCCTTGCATTTCCCCCCCGCAAAGGATGCTCCGAAGAGCAGATCCCCAGTTCCATGCGAACTTTGCTTCTCCCTATGTTCTGGGTTGGGCTGGTTGATCCGCACCAGGTGTGCTGTGCCGTCGAGCTTTCAAAAGGCCGCGGGAGATAATGACATCCCTCTCTATACTCCGTTCTCCGTACGTCACAATAATCAGCTCGTTCGGCTGGCTTCGTTCTCGCCCCTCCAATGAATGCCACCCGTGGTCTCCGGCCCTCCATTTTCCCCTCCGTCCGGCGCCCAGGCCAGACCGTGATGTCACGATGCTAGCCTGGGGGGACCCTGCATTGGTAGGAATCGAGTCTAGTCAGGCGAACCGGTGTCTCTGATGGTATTTCGTGCGGCCGGACATCATGAAAGCAACGTGCGGGGTGGATGAAGAAGAGCCTCCGTACGTGCCTGGCTCGCCCGTTGATGATGATTAATGCCCATCCACGGCAACGACGTCGATGATTTCTAAGCGGCGACGGAGCCCCAGAGCGGAACTACCCGCCCTACATCGGGATATCCGACCCGCGGAGCTCGATGGGATCGCGGGAGGATGTCTGCTAGTTAGTTAACTACTACCAAACAGCACAGGAGGTTAACCCTTTTGGTTGAAAAATACAAACCATAACTAGGAATCTCAGAGCAAATACCACCTCGCCACCCCGAGTCAGTTTGGCGTGAGATCCTACCAGCATGACAGATCCCAAGGTACCCCGCCCCAACCCACAAAGCTCGTCTCCCTTCGTTGCCAACAAGACCTTTGGTTGTTCGGAGTCCAGGCAGTACAAAAGAGAAATCCACCCAGGTTACCATCGTTATTAACTACTTTCTTCTCAGCAGGAGACATCGATCTACAACCAAGCGGATCAAGACGGCCGTTTTCGCCGCCAGACCTCTTCGTTCCGTTCCACCATTTCCCGCTCTCCTTCGGCCGAATTCCCGCCTGAGAAAGACCGCTACGTGCTCTACATCACCACCAGCTGCCCCTGGGCACATCGCACTAATATCGTACGAAGCCTCAAGGGCCTAGAGCCCTTCATCCAGCTTGTCGTCCTTGATCCACGCCTCAGCCCCGAAGGATGGATGTTTTCCGGCGAGTTTGGCTCGGCCACAGAAGATCCGGTATACGGCTTCCGTTACTTGAAGGAATTGTACCTGAAAGCGGATCCGGGGTATGCTGCGAAATACACCGTACCAGTGCTCTGGGACAAGAAGAAGGAGACGATAGTCAATAATGAGAGTAGTGAGATCATCCGCATGATGTATACTGAATTTGATGACCTGCTTCCAGAGCAACTGCGCGAAATTAATAAGCCCAATGGAGGCTTGTATCCGGAGAAGCTACGGAATGAAATTGACGAGATGAACGAATGGATTTACCAGACGGTGAACAACGGCGTCTACAAGACGGGCTTTGCCACTACGCAAGAGGCGTACGACGAGAATGTCTACCCCTTGTTCGCCTCGCTCGACCGCCTCGAAAGGCACCTGGGCGAGCCCGGACACGGGCCATATCTGTTTGGAGAGCATATCACGGATGCAGATGTTCGCTTGTATCCGACCATCGTCCGGTTCGACGTCTCCTACCATCACACCTTTAAATGTAATCTGCGGATGATCCGCCACGACTACCCGCGTATCGATCGGTGGCTGAGGACCCTGTACTGGGACGAGTCGGCGAGGACGAATGGCGGCGCCTTTGGGAAAACAACGGATTTCATCGCGGTGAGTCATGGAACTCTCCTTCACCCTCTACTCGCACTCCCCCTTCCCCGCATCTTGCCCTGGAGCTTCGGTATCAAGGACTGGGTATACGAATGCATAGAGCATATGTCGCAGAGAAGCGGACTAATCTGCATTCAGTTCAAAACTGGGTACTTGCAATCGCACAATAGGCGGCTGGGAATTCCCTTCACTATCTTGCCTGCAGGACCGATGCCGCACATCCTCCCACGCATTGACAAAGCGTAGGCTCGTGCGGTGAACAGAACATCTTCATCTTCCTTGCAAGGAAGGGCTTCATGCTCTAAAGAAGAAGAAGAAAAATGAAAAAGCAAAAATGAGGAGCATTATTTTTTTCACTCAGGGGCATTCCTGGCGCTTCAAAGTGTATCTGCAGGTATGATCGTTGGTAAAATTGTAGCTAGGGAGCAACACGAAATTGCAATTCATTCCCCGTATATAGTTATAGCACCAAATTCCAGGCTGATGATAATAATATTCTCTGTCACCACCGGCCCGTTGACCATATGTAGTTGATTGTGTGGTCTACACCCCCTTAACTCCACAACCACCATGGGGCTCCGCGCGCGACGTATCAAGAGGCTGAGATCGCTTATCCCATTTCGGCGGGGATCGTCCCCCCTCCATCGACGATGCCCAACGGGCAACATGAAACAGCCAAACCTTCGAACAAGAAGCGCCGGGCCCAGCTTTTCTCCATACAAAAGGGCCCCTCAGCCTTAAAAAGGATAGCAAGTACCTCTGTATTGCGTAATAATATCACCGCTCCCCTCCAGGCCTGTCGTGTCGTCATGGGGCCCAGCGTTTGCCGGAGGAGCCACACGGCACTTATCCACCTTTCAAACCTAATGCAGGACAGCCGGAGAGTTATCCACAACAAGGAGAAGAAACGGACTGCTGCCTCCCCGCAGCACAATAATAATAAATGCAGGAGCTTCGAAGCGGTGTATACGGAGCATTTGCTCCGTACTCCAGCCGACTATCAAGCAAAAAGAACAAAAAAAATAGAAAGAAAAACAAAAACCCTCAAAAAAGACAGGTTCCCACCTTATCAAAAAGGCGTGATCCTCCCCGGAGCTTTTTCGGAGAAGGAGAAGGGGGGTTAATAAAGAGATATCCACTGCGCAGGACAACTATTACTGTCTCGGCGTTTGATCTACACAGCGTACGGAGTATACTCCGTACTCCGTAGAACCTGCTGGATCGCAGATCATTGAGGATCGCCTGGAATGTTCTCAGCGCTTAGCTGGCGGTTCTTTTCGGAGAGGTCGCATTCTTATTGCCAATAACCCCATTGAAAGGATGAGACCGGTGGCCGCGTAGACCCGGCGCAATAATAATGGGCATTGACGGGTTTGTGCTCCGTGTAGAGTAAGGCATCGATCACCGTCCAGAGGAGAAAGTCTGCGGGTATCTCTGGCAGGAACACCAAGGGATTTCTTTGTGTGAAACGACTAGCTAGCAGGTGGGATAGTGTTGATGAAATGACAGTGGAGCTAGGGAGTACAATAATGACTGGATGCCAGATTGTCGGTAAAAAAAAAACATCGGGACAGCGCTCAGGGCATCTTGCTCCTAGCAAGAATGACGGCAATCCACACTTGGCCCGGCGGAGAACTTCAGATTCTCTTTTTGTCTTCGAAGTTTGGGACAGAAAGGGGTCTTGTCTCATAGAAAGCAAAAAACTAAGAAGGAGAATCTGGTATCAGGCACAGCTTCTTCGGCTAACAGCCCAAGAGCTTCAAGTTGTGTGAATCAATCGCTCCCATTCGGCTTGGAAGCTCCCGCAACAAAACCGCGCAAAAGGGAAGGACAAGCGTATTTCTCAATTCGAAATGCGCACAACTCTGGCACAGAAAAGATAGAAATGAACAGAAAGGCGGTCGATTCGAGAATACGGAATACGTGATGCAGAAATGAGTACGATATCCGGCGGGAAACAAGTACTAAAGGAGTGCTGATCGGCAGCACCATGCTTCCCACGGATATCAATCTGGACGGACAGATCAACCGGGCCACAGAGATTCTTTGACTTGGTCGTTGGAAGTCACTTCGTATACGGGGTAGTACATTTGGTTGGGGTGCTTGGTCCCCAGACTATCCTTAGGCACGTTTTGCTAGCCGCGTTTGTTCTGCGTGGCTGCAGGGAATAGTAAATTGATGTGTTGGGGGAGAAGAGACCAGTCTGGTTTTAGTTTTTTTGTCTTTTTTTTTACAACAAAAAAATTGAACTCCGTGCGTTATCTGTACATTTCCGCCCGAAGGACAAGAGCAGCTTGATATTTTATCGAGACCAGAACGATAAAGATAGACATGTATAGCTACTCCATCTGATTGGCGACAACGACAGTCGAGACCTGTCTTTCTCCCCCTGGTCAGTCTGCTTCTCGAATCCTACGTTGGTTGGCAGAAAAAAAAATTCTGTTTCTTTTTTTTTTGGCTCGCCAAATCCATGTCGGTTTAGTTAGTTAGCGGCCGGGCCTTTCAGCGGCCGCTGAGATAGTAGTGAGCACGAGTAAAAAAAAAGATGTTAGTTACTCCACACCAAAAAGAAGAAAAAAAAGCTCCAGCTCGAGGCCTTTGCCTTGCATTAGTTAGTAGTGTTTTTCCACCTCTTGTCTGTATCTCGCATCTGGGTTTTCCATCAATCAACCGCGATAAACCCCGGAGGAGGCCGCGAAACGGTCAGGGAAAATTTTTATAAAATATTTTTTGTTTTTCTTTTTTCTTTTTTTCTCCCTCGACGGATGAGCTGCTGCTAGGGGTCGTTTTGGAAGGGGGGGGACTTCGAACTTTGTTCCAGAGCGCCCCAACGAAGCCCTGCATTTTAGCTTTCGCGGACACGAGATGTTGGAGTTACATCTTTTTGGTTTTTTGGGTGTGATGATTTGGCCCGTCTCGAAATGGGCATACGGAAGACAGAATCATGGGGTAGATAGATAGACCTCAGTACGGAGTAGTCACTGTCGGCATGTCCCACGGCCGAGACATGGCTCGTCCTTGACCCTCGCTTCGCGGCCCAATGCCAGCAAGGGAGCCAGTGGCACAGAGATAGATCTATATATTTCTACTGTGTCATATAGCTTAGTTATATGATCACGTAGCCTGTTCTGCTATCTGTGACTTGTGATCGATGAGAATTGGACCTGTATACAGTACAGGGGGAGAAATCAGCAGGGTCCAAGGATGCATTCCACCTGCCAGTAGTAGCATTATCATTCTGGATACGCAAAGGCCTCCCGCAGGCATGTCTTATGTGACAGACGGGATATGTATATGCAAAAAGCATGCCGCTGCAAAAATGAGATGGGCCATGCAGCAACCCTGGTATCTTGTGACAGCTCGCGTGCGTCAAATATTATTAAGATTATTATTATTATTATTATCATCATCGTCGTTCTGCCCGTTGAAAACGATCTCCCAACGCCCACTCGGCGGCTCCACCGGCATTAACAACATTATTAGTAAGTTGATGGAGGCCTTTCAGCAGCTGCTGCTGCCGCTGCGCGAAATATGCCTCAAGCGTCGTACGACAGTCCGCTCCAGATGTCCCGGCGCGGGCCTGGGAGTGCTTCCCATCACTGGATCCAAAAACCGGTTTGAAAAGGATCAAGAGCGTCCAAGGTGCAAACGAGCTACACACATCACCACTACCTACCTTCCAGAATCCTAGCCTGTGTCAGTTGAACCATGGCCCGCCGGCTAGATACGAAACCTTGTTTTCCCACACACACAGAGAGAGAGAAAGAGAGAGAGCGAGAACGAAATTGCGTTGTTACTATTTTTCTCCGAGTCCCTGGGTCTGGGAGCCCAGCGAGGGTCAGCTAGTGGGTACGGCTGGCGGTGGAGCAGCAGCGGACATCCAAAGCCAGACGATCGACGGTTCTTTCTCGGGCGGGCTGCGGGCGAGCGAAGCGAAGGAGCAGCCCCTTATCCCGCTATATATTATTTTTCGATGAGGTGTTTTGGTGCCAGAGCGAGCAGGCGATAGCTTGACGGGGCGTGTGGGAAGTGGTATGTAGTTATGTGCTCCGGACAGAGCTCGAATATCAGAAAACGGCAAAGTTTTGCCACTGCGGGGAGAGCAGAGCTCCGTGCCTGCGCGCGCACATATCGGACGTAGGTCTGGCGACGAGCTTAAAAAAGCCAAAAAGCCGCCGCTCGCCCAGCGTGCGCGATCCCGTGCTGGGCGCGGGCGACGTTGAGAAGGACACAGCACTTTTGTTTCTGGGCAGGGCTGGCGGGCACGCTTCCGATACGCAGCTCCGGCCAGCGCAGGGTGGCCGTCCGCGAGGGATCACATGTTAGTTCTGTGGCTGTGTGCGATAGCCAGCGTCGTACGCTGGAGATCCAGCAGCTTCGCCGCCCGCAAGGTCGACGGGCAACTCAGCTACCTAGTACATAGTTACCTAGCTGGGCCAGCCCAGCGCCCAGGGGATGTCACAGGGTTTGGCCGGAGCGGAATAACTGTCGTTCCGGCGGAGGGGGGGGCTAGCCTGGACGGGAATGCCGCGGCTATTCCGGGAGGCCGCGCGAGGGCCGTTTGGGCGGGCGTGCAGGGGCGCCCGGGGGGCCGCTGGGGGAGCCGTGCCGGGGGCGCGGCGAGCAAGCCCCCGAACGGGCTAGGCGGGCAGCCTGCGCGCAGGAGGAGGAGGAGGAGGAGGAGGAGGAGGAGCGGTAGAGTGCTACGCAGCACACAGAGTCGTAGGGACAGAACCACTACACTACTGCTACTACTAGGTAACCGTCCTCCGGTTCATGGCTGCGCCCTCCAAGCTGCCAGGCCCGGGCTAGTCGCTGCGCCCAGCCGTCGCCCGCCCGCGCGCGCTGCACCCGCACCCGCCACGCAGCCTCCACGCACCCGCCGCCAAAAAGAAAACGCAGGTCTGAGAGTAGTACCTATCGTCCCGGTTGTTGCTCCGAAAGTTCAGGCTGTCTGGACTGCTCCGATCGCAGCGGCGAGCCCAGCGCAACCGGCTCCACGTGGAGGCTGCTCTCTGACCAACCCGCCGCGCCGTCCACGCTTGTGCTGGCCCGAACGCCAATTCGCCCGGCGCCCCCTGTCCGTCGCCCTCGTCGCTCATCCTCGCCCGCTGCAACTTTCGCTCTGCCTTTTTATTTTTAATTTTTTTTTTTTTTCTCTTCGCTTCTCTGCTCTTCCTCTCCTCTCTCTCTCCCTCTCCTCCAATATCTGGCCAGTCAAGTCGCCGAGGCAAAAAAAAAAAAAAACAAAAAAAACCTTTCCCGCCCACTGCTTTGCCGCCCCGCGCCTCTGGCCCCCCCGTCGCCTCGCTCGCCATCCGCCGCCGCCGCCCGCCCAAGCGCAGCTCGTTCGCCACCCGCTGCTTCTCTCACGTGTCGTCGTCGTCGCACGCCCGGCCATCGCATCTCATTCATCGCCAGGCTTTGCTCGCCGCGACTCACCTCAACCACCTCCTCCACTACCATCATCACCACCACCCGCCCCCCACGACGCCCATTCATTTGTTCGCTGCTTCGTTTGCCAGCGACTCTCCGTCCCCTCGTTCCCGGCCCTGAACAATAAAAAAAAAGGACCAAAAACCCTCCAATCCCTTCCCGTCCTCGCTTGTCCCGTTGGCGATCCTTCGTGTGGTGGGCATCTCGCTCTCGACGAACCTGAGCGTAAGTTTCTCTTCCCCCTTTCCCCAGTTTGCTGCGCTGTGACCGGAGCCCCGTCCCGGCGCCCCTCAGCCCAGTGTTGTGCTTGCTGCTGCTGCTGCTACTGCCGCTGTTGGCCCGTGTGGGTGTTTGCTTGTCTCCGTCCCTTTTTTTTTTTTGCCTCTTCTGGGACACGGGAGGGCGAATCACTGGGCCGCGGTACCTGCATCACTCCGCCAACACCTCGCCGCCTGCCCACGCCTGCTGCTCGAGGCGCCGGCGGCCTGGTGTCTACGGGGATGGCAGCCACGCAACGATGTGCAATGGCCCGTCTAATCGATCTATAGAGCCGCGTTTCCGCCCTAACCATATCCTTCGAGCCAGCGCTCGCACGCCCCCTCGGCCCCCCCTACTAAACTCCCCTCCTCCTCCCCCCCCTTTTTTCACGGAAACCCGCCATTTGAGCTCGCAGTGCCATCCAAAAAGTCATCTGCTGCGAGAGTGACTGTGTTGTGTGTGTGTGTGTTGATCCTGACAAATACCATCGTACGACGGTGTACAAGCACCTATTGCAACCATGACCGGCAAAATGAAGCTGTACAAGTTGGTGGTCTTGGGAGATGGAGGCGTCGGAAAAACGGCTCTTACAATCCAGGTTAGGCTTGGTCTTTTTTTCAAACGACTCGACTGTGCGAATCCACTGACCTGGCGTTCTTAGCTGTGTCTGAACCACTTCGTCGAAACATACGACCCGACCATCGAAGACTCGTACCGTAAGCAGGTAGTGATCGACCAGCAGCTGTGCATGCTCGAGGTCCTCGACACCGCCGGGCAGGAGGAATACACGTCGCTGCGCGACCAATGGATCCGCGACGGCGAGGGCTTTGTGCTGGTCTACAGCATCACCTCGCGATCGTCGTTCACCAGCATACAGAAATTCTACCACCAGATCCAGCTCGTCAAAGAATCCACCAGCTCGGGCTCGCCCACAGCCAGCGGTGCCGGCGGCGGCTACCTGTCGGCGCAGATGAACGGCGCACACCACGCCGGCCTCGCCGCGGCGCCCGTGCCCGTCATGCTCGTCGGCAACAAGTGCGACAAGGCCGCCGACCGCGCCGTCTCGTCGCAGGAGGGCCACGCCCTGGCCAAGGAGCTCGGCTGCGACTTCGTCGAGACCTCCGCGAAGAACTGCGTCAACGTCGAGAAGGCCTTCTTCGACGTCGTGCGCGCCCTCCGCCAGCAGCGCCAGCACCAGCAGCTCCAGCAGTCGCAGCACTCCACGCGGAACCTGGACCGCCGCGGCACCGGCTACGGTGCCGCCTGCGCCCCGACCGGCGTCGAGTACTCCCGGTCCTTCCGAAACGACCGCAAGGGCACGCGCAGTGGGCTCAAATGCGCCATTCTCTAAAATTATCCAGACCTTTGCGGGTGGAGTTTGGGTGCCCGAGGAACTACATAATTTATTTTGTGTGAAATTATCTTTTCCCGCGCCTGTTGTTGACGCTGTGTGCCTTGCTCGATAAAAAAAATCCTTTTTTTTTCCCTACGCCCTGGTCTTTGTCTCATTATATATCTTTCTTGGATACATCGTCGCTCTGATCTTGCTCGATTTCTTGAATACAGGTTCCCTGCATTTGTTACGGCGTATTAATAATTTTTTTTTTGTCTGTCTGATTTCCCTCTTGGTTTTACAGTATATTCTGGGATGTGACGATTGATCTGGACGATGACCGGTTTGCCGTGGGATATGACTGACGCCTTTTTTTTTCCTATCGGGACCTCTTTCTTTCATTCCTTTTATGTATGCTCTTTTTCTTTTTTTATATATAAGCCGCGGCGTTATCGGGCAGTAATGCTTGGTTTTTGGGTTCCTGTGGATTTTGATTTCTTTCTCTGCTCCGGCGCCTGCAAAAGAGAGTATGGACCCTGGTTTTCTTGCCTACGAAGCACATCGATACCCCAACACCAGGGCTCTTTGTCTGTGTATGTATAGTCTGCGAGGAGCTTGACTCGTTTCGGAACGCAGCTCGGCTCCCCGCCCAAAGACGAAAGAAAAAGTTCAGGGGGGACAATGTTGATCCACGACGGACAAAAGAAAAAGACAATCGCTTCTTCTCCTTTCCCCCTTGGGAAGTTCTTCTCATGTTCGCACTGTGAGCGATAAAGGTGGCGGCAAGATTTCTTGTATTTTGTTTTTTTTGGGCTGTATTCTCCCTTTTTGTCTGTTGATCGGCTGGGCTTGCTCTTCCTGGCTTCTTCCCCCTTTTTTGTTTGTCTCTTACTACTGTGCATACGGAGTAGTTTTCCGGATCGATAATACTGATATCAGCTCTGCCGTTCAATGTGACTCATTACTCTTCCATCCATCCATCCGTCCGTCCGCTCTCTCCCTTTGCCTCAGTACCAGCCATCCGGTAACTAGACGTTCCAACAGGACCCGGCGATCTACAACGGATATACTCCGTAGCTAGCTAGCTAGCTAACCAGTTAGTTAGCGATTCAAGCCGCATTGAATTCGGCCTTCCGCCCTGATGAGCCTATCCATGCAGCCAACCTTCTTGCCCTGGCTAGCCCGTTCAGTGCCGACTCCATACGTAGCTCCGTTACGCCGAACACTCCCCGCATCAAAGCACCACGCACAACACACACACACAGACAGGTTTACGCTCACAAACCTCTCCCCCCCTCCATCTTAGCCCCAGAAACCACCCCCCCCTCCGTCCCATTGCTGAAACGACCGACCCCGTCGCCGTCACCGTCACCGTCACCCTGCGCCCTCGCGCCCACGGAACTTCCAACAAGAAGATAAGACAACTCCCGGGATCGGCGGGCCAAGAACCTTCTTTTTTTTTTGAGTTCGCTGTCTTCTCGTCCGTTTTGTGACGTTTCTCAAGGTACGGAGCCCGTAGGTTACCTTTCGTCCGGCGGCGGCCACCGCTTAAGGACACAGAAGAGAAGCTAGCTACGTAGTCATTATTTGCTGCTCGGCCCGCGCGAAGTGGTTTTTTTGGGTGAACGGGCAGGGCTCCGTTGGCGAAAGAGATTACCGGCGGCAGTAGTGCCGTGAAGGCTGGCCCGCTGCAGCGACAAGATGATGAAGCAGCTTGGAGACAAACAGTGCTTAGCCGAGGGAAGTCTGGCCAGGCGGAGGTTTTTTTTTTCTTTTCTTATTTATTTAAATCGGGGCACGGAGAGCGCTGCATGCGGCGGGCTTGTCTGTTGCTGCTGGCAGGGTTGTCTCACGTCGTCATCGTGTTTCTGACTTGACTTGGGGGAGGGGAAAGGGAAGTGTGACTCGGGCGACAAGCTCCTTGAAGCCCATCGCATTCCTTCTCGCCAGCTTCATCTCCGCGTGCCTGGCGCCTCACGCCGTGAGTTCACCCACGCCCTTGCATCTGTCCTGGGTGGAGAGAGAAAGAGAGAAGCAAGAGAGAGAGAGAGAGACAGCCAACGCGGCCCGGCAAAGCCCACACCCGGCCATGGACAACAACCCTCCTCACCCGCAAGACACGACGCTCGCGCAGTCGCTGCGCGACCCGACCAGCTTCTGGGGCCCGCACGCCTCGCAGCTCCACTGGCACAAGGCACCGTCTCAGATCCTCCGCCGAGCATCCAAACCGCTGCGCTCAAACGGCGCCCGCCACGACCATTGGTCGTGGTTCCCCGACGGCGAGATCTCGACCACCTTCAACTGCGTCGACCGCCATGTGCGCGACGGCGGCGGCGATAACGTGGCCATCATCTGGGAGTCGCCCGTCACGGGCGCGCGCGACAGCATCACGTACGCGCGGCTGCTCGACGAGGTCGAGGTGCTGGCGGGCGCGCTGCGCGAGGAGGGCGTGAGGAAGGGCGATGTGGTGTTGGTATACAGTATGTCATGGACTCCTCCAATCCAGGCTCCCTGGACAGTTATAGTTCTGCATCGATGGCACGTCAGATATTAACTCACGCGGCGTGTGTGTGTCGCACAGTGCCCATGATCCCCGCGGCGCTGTATGCCTGTCTGGCCATCGCGCGCCTGGGCGCCATCCACGCGGCGGTCTTCGGCGGGTTCGCGGCGACGTCGCTGGCGCAGCGTATCGAGGCCGCGAGGCCGCGCGCCGTCATGACGGCCTCGTGCGGCGTCGAAGGCAGCAAGGGCGTGATTGACTACCGGCCGCTGGTCGAGGGCGCGCTGGCGAAAAGCGCCTTCAAGCCGCTCAAGGTCATCGTGTGGCAGCGCGACCAGTGCCGCTGGGCGCCCATGCGCAAGCTGCACGGCCAGCGCAATTGGCAGCGGATTGTCAAGAGTGCGCGGAGCAGGGGCGTGAGAGCGGCAGCGGTGCCCGTGGGGAGTAATGACCCGCTGTATGTGATCTATACGAGCGGTGCGTGGTGACGACCTATCCATGGGTTTGGAGAGCACGTCATAACTAACACGGTGCGGTATAGGGACAACCGGTCTGCCAAAAGGCGTGGTGCGAGAGGCTGGTGGGCATGCTGTTGGGCTGAGCTTGTCAATTAAATACCTTTTTGATATCAAGGGCCCCGGAGATGTGATCTTCTGCGCATCAGACATCGGCTGGGTAGTTGGCCATTCATATATCCTCTACGCCCCTCTACTCGCCGGTGCAACAACCATCCTATACGAGGGCAAACCAGTTGGAACCCCCGATGCCGGTGCCTTCTGGAGACTTATCGAGGAACACAAGGTCAACGTCCTATTCACCGCGCCCACCGCTCTGCGCGCGATTCGAAAGGACGACCCGGACGCACGCTTCTTCGAAGAAGTCGGGCGACGCAATGGCCTGAGACACCTCAGGGCCATCTTCCTGGCCGGCGAGAGAAGCGAGCCCAGCATCGTCAGCGCCTACCAGGCGCTGTTGGACAAGCACGGCGCCTCCGGCTCCATGGTGATCGACAATTGGTGGACGTCCGAATCCGGGTCGCCGATGTCTGGCCTGGCGTTAAACAGCGCAGCCGGCTTGGGCGGCATCAGCGGCGGAGGCTCGCACGCGCCGTTCCCCGTGAAGCCTGGCTCGGCGGGGAAGGCTATGCCCGGGTTCGATGTCCGCGTTGTCAATGATGAGGGGCATGAAGTGCCCAGGGGCTCGATGGGCAACATTGTTCTTGCTGTTCCACTGGCGCCTACGGCGTTTACCACGCTTTATAATGATGATGAGCGGTTCTACAAGGGCTATTTCAAGCGCTTTGATGGCAAATGGCTGGACACGGGAGATGCGGGCATGATTGACGAGTCCGGATATATCCACGTCATGTCGAGATCCGATGACATTATCAACGTTGCTGCTCATCGCTTCAGCACAGGTAACTATGCATAGCCGGCCTTCGCAGCCACACAGTCCTGATGACGCTAACGCTATATAATCCCAGGCGCAATCGAGCAAGCCATCCTCTCTCACCCCCAAATCGCCGAAGCCTGCGTGGTCGGCATCCCCGATTCGCTGAAAGGCCACATGCCCTTTGCCTTCATCCACCTTCGCTCCTCCGCCGCGGGCGGTTCTTCAACCGCCACGCCATCCCCGGAATTCTTCAGCTCCGTGAACCAGCTTGTGCGCGAGCAAATCGGCGCGATCGCCTCCCTGGGCGGGATCATCCAGGGCCAGGGGATCATCCCCAAAACGCGCAGTGGGAAGACGCTGCGCCGAGTTCTGAGAGAGTTGATTGAGAATGCTGCCGTGGGCAAATTTGATGCGAAAGTGAATGTTCCACCGACGGTGGAGGATGTGGATACTGTGGAAGCCGCGCGGGAGAGGATCAGGGAATATTATGCGGAGAGGGTGAAGAAGCAGACTAGGGGGAAGCTGTGATACCCTTTTTTTTACATTTTTTTGAAGCTAGGAATATGCGGAGTAGAGCGTTCTGAGTTTTTCTTATCAATCAACAAACCCCATTGGGACAATGCTTTGTTTTCTTCCGTGAGAGAAGCGTTTCCCCCCACACATTATGGCCTTTAACGGTAGTCTGATAGGCAGTCAAGTTTTAAATTGCGCGGGAGAGTGACGTTTTTCATGCAGGCATGCATGCTCGGCACACGATTCACAGCAAATCGTTAGTTACATGTAATGCATGGGCGTCCAGGCTGTAGTTAGTCAAACCTGCAGGTCGGAGACCGCTGAGTAGCCGGTGTGTGTTGATCGTGCTGGTTGGCTAGTTACACCAACCAGGGAGGTCGATTGTAGAGATACGGCATATCAAGCGGTCAGGGAGATGATAGGGCATGGAAAATCGCCGGCGTTTTACGCAGAGAATAATACGAACAGAGCATCTTGGGCTGCCTGATCGTTGAGTTGAGCCGGAAAGAACTAGTTAGCTCTCCAGCAGGTCGGGCTTGAACGGCGCCTCGCCGATGATAGTAGTCAAGATAGTATGGATTGCCTCGCAGGCCAGGCCGCGAGCTAACGTGCCGTCACACCCAAACTGCTTAACTATCAGTTTCCGTTTGCATCTCCTCGGGAGTCGGACACCTCCGTCCAGATCGCGATGACGCAGTGACGTGGACTCACGGGGCATCAATAACAATGATAAATTAAATTTGACGCTTCTCAGCACGGGCGATATGCTGGGACGGATATGTACGCACACACATATGTAAATATTATTGTACTACTATTTGGCTCAAGAATGTCAATGCGCCTTGCAGCTGCAGCGGCCATTATATTTTATTTGCTCATTCTCCCATCGACTCGTTTGACGTGGTTCCTCCAAGGGAAACGAGGCGACGACGACGACAACGACGACGCCGCCGCCGCCCTGCAAACCAACGATCGAGTGCGAGCGAGCGAGCGAAATGCAACCAGCGCACTCTGCGGGATGGGAGATAGTGAGTAGGTGAGGAAGTCATTGGTCCGGCGGGAGAGTCAAAGGTTGCACGGTGAGTTGGCTTGATGCGCGACGGGTGAGGTCCCCGTCCATCACGTCCCCATGGAGTACTGTGTAAAGACTCGATAATGGGATATTTTGTGTTTAAAAAAAGCCCGAGATTTCTCCGGCATGCTCGAGAGATTGAAGCCGGGCCTGGTAGTCAGTGGGAAAAGAATTTTTTGTAAGACGAGAATCTCACAGCCGCGAGCGCGCGACCTGGCAGGCCGCTTCATGGGAAGGGAGGACAAGATATCGGCATCCAGGCCAGCGCGTGCGGTTTAATTACGATCATCGAGGTAAAGAAAACAAAACGGTTGCATAGTCAGTCACATTTCAAATGGAGAGCAGCACCAAAATGCATTGGTTGCATATAGATCGAAGTGGGATGGACGTGTTGTTCGCCGCCAGACGTGTGTGTGGGCTCCGGTGAGCAGTCAATAGACTCAATATTACGCGGTACTATAGTTAACTATATGACCATGTGTATAGGATTTCAATCCCTGCCCTCCTTTGATCCGTGCGTTCCGTCCCGGCAATTCTAAAGCAAGGACTGGGGGTTTAAAAATATCGTACAGGTTCTGTGCTGTCGATCTCCCCGCAGGGCTTCTCAGTTGGTACTGTACCTGCTGCCTGCAGGGCGAGGGTGATTGCGAATGTGATGGATGCAAGGACAGAGGTGGATCTGCAGCATGATGGATCCATGTTGGTTATGCTTCGAGGTCGTCGACTTGCCTTGACGATGTTTATGTGCTGGTGCGCGTTGATCGGTGAAGTGTTCGAAGATCGCCCATCAGAGAGAGTCAAGCATTGGAGTTGTTTATTTGTTTGTTTGGTAGCAAGTCTCGCATAGAAACAATCGATTCACTTAGGGGCGACCTAGTGATCTGAGCATTGGTACGGAGGATGGAGTTTACTGAAGGAATGAATGGAGATGTAGTGAGAACGCCTGCCAGGCAGGTCCAATATTAAACGAGCATAAGAACATGTCATAAAATGCCATGTAAGGCAAAGGTACCATTAACGCAACAGGCAAGACCTTGCCAGTGCTTTATTAGTTACATAGAATTCATGAAAATAAGTTTTTTCACCCCCCAGAAAAGAAGTCCTTCCCATAAAAATAGCATCTAGTGCGATAAACCGGTTGCGCCATCGACGACCCATGTTCCCGCGAAGACTAAATTTACAAGAGGAAAGCAAGAGCGAGAACACCAGCAAGGCCGGCGCCGCCAGCAACGACGCGCGAAGCAGCGCCGGTGAAGTTGGGTGGGCCGCTGGGCTTAGTGCCAGGAGCAGTTCCCTGAGGAGGAGAAGGAGGCACTGGCTGGGTGCCGTTGGGGTAGACTGGGGGGTTGGTTGGTGGGTTGGTTGGTGGGTTGACTGGTGGGTTGACTGGGGGCTGGGGTGGAGGAACACCGGTGCCAGTTGGAACGGGAGCAGGGATGCTGGGGGCAGGGCCACTGGGAGCTGGGCCGCTGGGAGCTGGAACAGTGGGCACTGGGCCAGTGGGTGGTGGGCTATGGGATGTCAGTTTTGCGAGAACTCTCTTTATGGAATGGTACATAGAACACTCACCATTCCTTGCACTCAGTCTGGGTGGTGGTAACAACTGGGCGGGTGACAGTGCATGGGCAGTCCGTGATGGTCAAGGTGGTGGCCTGGACAGCAAAAATAGCCATGGTCAGCGAAAAATGGTCATTTCATAGGCAAATTGAGCCAGGGTGCGGATCGTCACACGGCGGACGGCACGCGATGCGGAAGAGCTAAGGAGCCGAAACTTACCTTAGTGACGGTGTAGGTCTTGCCTCCCTGAACAACCTCGGTTGGGCCGGGGCAGTAGGTGGTGTAGGCGGTCAAAACCTCGGTGATAATGTGAGTGGCATTGGAGTTGACATAGCCAGCAGAGGCGCCAGCGACGAGCGCGGCAGAGGCAGCGATGGAGAAACGCATGGTGAGTAGATTAAATGTAGATTAAGAGCAAAAGCTGCGAAACAGGGGGGTATTTAAACGAACGTAATCGGTTGATAAACCGGGGGAGAGCAGAGCAAGATTAAGGAATGGATTGGATGAAGAAGAGAAGAAAAGAAAGAGAGAGAGAGAGGTGAACAGACGGGCAGGCGGCGGGCATTAAAAAGGGCCGCGTGCGGGCGGGCGGCGGCGGGCTAGGGGGCCAGCCAATCAGCGCGGCCGGGCCCTGGCGCCCTGCGATAGGTCATCCCGATACGGCGTGTGACGCCAATACGCGGCGGGGCGGGCGCCCATTACCACCACACGTCCTGCATTGCATTGGCCGTCCCGCGCTCGCCGGCTCCGTCGTGGCGATCGCCAGGCACCACCACGCACGCCTGCGAGCTCACGCCCCCGTTTCGAATCAGTGCGCCGCCTGCAGGCTGTAGGGTTATTGCGCGAGGGCCAGCACTGCTGCTGCTGCTGCCACTGCGGAGTGCGTTTGCGCTCAAACACCCGCCAGCGTCGTTAACGCACGACTACGCCCTGGTGCCGCCCTCCCGCTTCCAGAAACGGATCCAGACCCTGATTCCTCAAATTGCGCTCCTGGCGAGGGTAACGGCTCGTATGCGCTCCGGCTCCGTGATTGGCGCGACCTCGCGATCGCCCGCAAACCACCGCCTGTTCACAGCCGAGTCGCCCGTCCAGCTCGCTCGTCTCTATGCTGCTTCGGGCCTAGGGCCCTGTTATTTCCAAGGCGAGGCCCCTGGCCTGCCCGCGCAGGTCCTGCAGGCTAGCGCCCGCCAGGAGATCGGCCAGCTTTCAATAGCGGCGCCACTCTCAGGAACAAAAACTCAACTCTTCGCACACGACAAGCCCGTATCGCCCCCGCCAATGAACGTCCGTCGACACCGCAACCGAGCTCCACCGCCTCGTCGTTTTTGCTGCCGTCGTGCTGAGTTGGTTCTTGTCCAGGCCGCCGGAGCGTCGTGGTCCGCTCGCAACTGGCCGACTTGTCGACGCGGGTCACAGCATGTGGTTGGAAGGGGGGTTTGCCACTTTGGAGCCCTCATTCGCAGCCGTGGCCGAATAGAACACCCGATGTGGATGTTTCGCTGCTCATACGCCAGTGTGAAATCTGGATCGCTGCTGTCGAAGCGTCATTCATGAACGAATATGCCCTCACTACTGGGCGTTGCCTGGGAACCGGCTCCCGATCTGGCCACCCTTCAATTTTTGAACAGGGCACAGAGTTGAGCTCTCGCCTGTTTCCTCGCGCCCTGACTCAGGCATGGCGACCCTGGCCCTTGATTCTCCATCAGCGAATCGACTGCTCCTTGTGACGTGCCACAACCCAGCTCCGCCCAGATCTGAGGAACCTTCTACCCCCCCCTTAAACCACCCCCGATATACGGAGGAGGAATGCTCCGTACTCCATACTACGCCGTATATTCCTATTTATTTTGTTGAACTACGAATTAGGGGAAATGTCATTCGTCAATTTTTTTTTATTTGTGGACCGGCCGAGGCAAATAGAAGGTTACGTCCAGGATAGCACCCGACTAATCAAATACTTTCCTTGCCACGCGTTTGAGGGGACAAAGCAGCGAGTACTACTCCGTACAGAGGACTCTCTGTACTTCGTACCGCTCCGGAGTTCGACAACAACAACACCAGCCCTCCAAAGCGGCCTGAGTGGAGCTCTCTAGCCAGGCTCGCCGTGGTTGTCAAATGGTCTATTCCAAATATGGGCACTGCACCCTGTTTACAAAGCAGACGTGTCTCCTGCGCGATGGATGTGCCGAAATGAGCCAAGACGATAGCCAGCTCGATAGTCGGATAAGGGTCGGGCTTTGATGTTGCCAGTAGTACGGAGTAGTACGGAATAACAAGCGTGCTCCCGTCGGTCTAAGAGGACGGACGACGGCTGGGCAAGTCTTTCTCCGCTCCATGATGAGATGATAAGTAGGAACCCGTTGCGTAAGACAGACCCGTGTTGTTTTGGGAACGGTGATACCGCGTACAAAGTCCTCGCATCGCCACTTGAGTTCTTTGACCTGAAAAGCTTGAAATACAAAATATTCTCCTTATACTCTGTACATACGAGTCCTTCACCTAATTTTGAAGCATACTGCTATTATTAGTGTTATTTTTGTTTATCATCTGGCTTGTAAAAGATAAGCCTGGGCCCTAAGACTCCAAGTCGATAGAGTGGAAACAGGGGGCTGTCAAAAGGTCTCCGCACGGGGTGTGCCAGGCAATGAAAATTGCACACGCCGAATTGGCAGCTGAGATACAGCTTCTTGGGCATTTGTAATTAATTATTCCAAATTTAATAACATCAGTCAACACGCGTTCGTGGGGCAGCAGTGAATAATTGTCTCTGGTGGAGAACAAACAGCAATAATAATAATGACACAACACAACCAAACAAAGAATAGCGCGTTAGGGTTCGGCAGGCTCGAGATTAGCCGAAACCCCACAACAAGGAAACAGGCGTTCGCAGGATAGAAAACAGCACGAACTCCCCAGGGGCAGAAACGACACAACTCGATTCCAATCAGATCGGTTCAAATTGTCCCTGAAAGGATGGTGAAGCGGACCCGGGACATGTCAGCACCGCCCGCCCCGCCGGTCTTTGACAACCAGCCGGGCGAGAGCTGGGACTGCCTAACAGGCCATCTCGTCATTTTGGATTTAGTTGTGTGAAGAAGAAAGAGAGAAAAATCGGTGCGAGTTCGCGATGCCCGCGGGAAAAGGGCGGCGGCCCGGGTCACGTGTTATAGGCTAGGCCAAGAGAGGCTTAGTGGCGTGCGGGAAAGCGCTTCGGCCGACACCCGACGGGAAGCGAGACGACCAGCAAGAAGAGCGACCTTGATATCCCGGCGTTGATATCTGTCTGCGCTGGCCATTGGCGTTTGAGGAACACACGATCGAAGACGAGAGCCTGCGAGCCCTGCCCCCAAATGTCGCTCAATCGCTGCAGTCGCCAGGCTGCAAAGCTGCTCCGCCTGTCGGGCGGCTATACCAAGGCGACCGGCGGTTTGCGATGGAGTTCACCCGCAACGCGCATTGTGCAATGGCAAAGCGTTGCGTCCGTGCATACCGAAGCACATCAGAATGTACAAGACTCCGCCTTGAAACCTCTCTGCTGGTTGTCTGGGAGCAGTGCTAACTTTGGTCTCAATTGTTAGATGTTGACCGAGCACCTCCAGCAAGCTGACCCCACTATTTACAACATCGTGCAGAATGTATGTCGCTTGCTCCGGTATTTTTACCACGGCGCAACGCTGACATGGCCAATTATAGGAAAAACAAAGACAAAAGCATTTCATCAATTTGATCCCTTCGGAGAACTTCACATCGCAAGCCGTCCTCGATGCTCTAGGGAGTGTTATGCAAAGTCGGTAGCTTCTAGTCTTACTTTTACTCAACAGTTTCCTAACACGGCGAATATAGATAAATATTCTGAAGGCTATCCTGGCGCGCGATACTATGGTGGGAATGAGTTCATTGACCAGGCCGAACGGCTCTGCCAGCAGCGTGCTTTACAGACATATGGATTGAATCCGGAAGAATGGGGCGTGAACGTGCAGCGTAAGTTGCTTGCAAAATCCAATTTTAAGCTTTATAGACTTACCGCTTGCAGCACTCTCCGGCTCCCCAGCCAATTTCTATGCCTACTCGGCCGTTCTCCAGCCCCACGATCGTCTCATGGGTCTGGATCTTCCCCATGGCGGCCATCTTTCCCACGGCTACCAAACCCCAACCAAGAAAATATCCGCAGTTTCCAAATATTTCGAGACCTTGCCTTATCGTCTGGATGAGTCCACTGGCTTGATCGACTATGACAAGCTTGAAGAGATGGCAAAATTGTACCGACCTAAACTTATTGTTGCTGGAACATCGGCATATAGCAGACTTATTGACTATCCCCGCATGAAGAAAATTGCCGACGGCATTGGCGCTTATCTTCTGAGCGACATGGCCCATATTTCTGGCCTTGTTGCCGCCGGTGTTATTCCGTCTCCATTCCCACAGTCAGACATCGTCACGACCACAACCCACAAATCGCTCCGGGGACCCCGCGGAGCCATGATTTTCTACCGAAAAGGCATCCGCCGACGAGATGCCAAAGGCAACCCAGAAATGTATGAATTGGAAAACCAGATCAATGCGGCCGTGTTCCCTGGCCACCAAGGTGGCCCGCACAACCACACAATCACGGCCCTCGCCGTGGCATTGAAACAAGCCCAGTCATCGGAATTCAAGACATATCAACAAAACGTGCTTGAAAATGCGAAGGCTTTGGCCAACCGCCTTGGCAATTCCACCAGCAACGGCGGCCTCGGCTACAATATCGTCTCTGGCGGCACAGACAACCATCTTGTCCTCGTCGACCTCAAGAACCGCGGTGTTGACGGCGCTCGCGTGGAGCGCATCCTCGAACTTTGCGGCGTGGCCAGCAACAAGAACACCGTGCCAGGCGACAAGTCGGCGATGAAACCCGGCGGTCTGCGCATGGGCACCCCTGCCATGACATCCCGCGGCTTCGCACCGGAGGACTTCTCCCGCGTCGCTGATATCGTTGACAGAGCGGTTGTCATCACACAGAAGCTGGACAAGGCAGCCAAGGCTGAGGCTGAGGCTAAGAATCGCAAGAACCCCTCCAGCCTGAAAGCGTTCTTTGACTATATCGGCGAGGGCGAGGAGGTTTCTGAAATTGTGCAGTTGAGAAAGGAAGTCGAAGACTGGGTGGGCACCTTCAGCCTTCCGTGGACGGAAGAGTAGAAGATACACCGAACAATTATATATGCGTACATACATGGATGATGGATGACGACCCCCCCATACTATATAGCCTATTTTTTATCACCCCCTACCGTTGTCTTCTTAACAAGATGCGATACCTATTCTGTTGTCTTCTCGTGTATAAAATGAATTGCAGCTACTATTTGATTATTCCCTCAAAAGCAAAATGTCGTGGTATATGCATTGGGTGATTGAATGGCTGTATAGGGTTAAATATACTCGCACTTGATCCACCTTCAAAAGGAGGTTTCAGGGCACCGTTGGAATCAAAGTAGTCGTACTCCGTATGGATGTTACTTTGAACATCGGAGAGACGAGTTTATCATACCGGGGGTTTACCCTGGCCATCTACCCCGTAACGGCGCATGTAACTATTGTATTCGGCCCTCTGGATCCTTTCTCTGGAGCCAGAAGTCTAAGACCGCGTCATCGGGGTTTTGAGAGCATAGGGTGCGCAACATAAAAATGTAAGCATGCATATGTATGTAGCACAAGGTCCCATGGGATCTAGTACTTTTTAAACTAGACTCCCCTAGGGAAAAGATGGCGGCTTTTTAGAGAACAGATCTACTCTGAGGGCAGGGAAACAATCCGGAATGCCCCCTCTTATTGGTATTCCCAAGTTTCCCAACAATGACATACTGTACTCCAGCTTCCGGCACTTGAGAAAAGCCCATCGGCACTTCCGAGCGATGGGAGGCACCCTGGGTGCTGCGTCGTCAGTCCTTTCTACAAGATACGGAGTACGGGGTACTCGAGACGGGCTTGGCTCTGGAGCCGATCGATGACTAAGCATTACCATGTGCCTGCTCACCTGACACTGCGGCTGTGCCTGTGGCTTGGCATTGGCTACTCGCCACATGATGACATCACGCGAGACAGCCAGGCCGCATCCGAACTGAACGGATGAGGGTTGCGGACGGTGATGTCATCTGCTTCATTCAGGTTGCCGTTGGCTATACGGAACACAGCGGGGAAGAGATTGGCAGTCCGGGAAATGCGATTTCGGCGTATTTCGGGGGATATATGAAGAGAAAATGACAACAGTTTTATGAAGTATGCGGGGTATTGATCCTTCTCGTAGCGTTCTACCGTTGACACTTGAATTTCACTATATTGTTCCTTTTGAAGAGCCGAATATAACCATACTAAGCATCACTAGATATCAGTTGGGGCCTTAAGAATATGACATAGTCTTACACTCTGAATTATAGAGACCTTTGAGAGTGGCTTGATGGTAAGGCCCAATAAGGGGGACGTATTCCAGTACATCGCGATTAAAAGCATCCTTTGGCAGACCACCTATGATCTCCTTCTGGCAGAGATCTGACTTCCTTGCAGTTCAGCTTTTAGAAATTCCTGGTTTAGAAAAACCACATCTCTAGTGAAGAGCTTGAAGGTAAGCCTTAGTAACGGGGAGGTACACTGGTACTTGGAGAGTAGAAGCATCCTTCGACAGACCCTCTTTTGGCAGGGATTCTCTCTCATTTCCTTTCAGTGCAGCCTTTAGAATTTTCTGATTTAGAAGCATCACACATGTGGTCTTCATTATTGCGTTGCACTTTTTTTCATTTCAGCATTGATTTGCATATTTGTTTTCACATATTTTTCTTTTTAATTCTAAATCTGTGCCATTTTCTTGAAGTTCTTTCACAAACCCTTGAATCTCTCCTGAGCAAACCCACTTCTACCTATATCTGATCTTAGATGTACTGAATAGTGCATATGTTAGTTTTTTGGGATTTATATGACGGGTTAAAGCATACTATAGCTCCTGTGCTTTAGGTATAGACTCTTCCATTGTTGCTATGGTGCTGTGAGAAAGAAATGGCGATCTTAGAAGGTCTTGATACAGAATGAATAGGCACTCGAAATGGAATAGATGCTGGAAATTGATCAAGATCCGCAGCCGGGGATGATTAAGGTGAGGCAAACAAGATTCAAAGTGGCCAACCCTAATATGGCATCTGGAAACTTCGCGGCGTAGTTAAGGCCTCAACCTAAGGCTGACGCGCGGGGAGTACCAGCCTTCGCAGCAGGGCCTAGTTAGTAGTATGTAACTAAGTACATGGTCAGTGGTGGCCCAAAGGCGCCTGACGAGCCGGGATGCCGCTAGGAACACAGTCATCGGCAGCGGCCATAAGCGCTTGACGTTGCGCGTTCCCATGTGGTGCGGCGGGTAGTGATTGGTGGTGGCAGTTTTGCCTTCGCCTGCAACCCCGGCCAGGCCAGCGTGAATCAATTTATCGTTTTCAGCTGGCGAGGCCGCCCTCATCAACCGTCCGTCAGCCCTTTCACTCTCCGTTCCGCCGTCTTTGCGTGCCTTTCCCGTGGCTACGGTAGCAGTCTAGACGGCCTCCTCCATCCCCTTGTCCTGGACCTCACGCCTACAAACCGCGTCATACATTCCCGCCTGTCTCGGCGGTGGCGTCGCAGCACTCGAAGTAAGACGAGGGATTCACGGCCGGCACAGCATTTATTGGTTTTCACACGACAGCGAAACGACGCATTGCCGTTGTTGTTCAGTCATGGAGGATGTCACAGCGACCGGTGTTCGTCGGAAAGACACTACGAAGGGTCCGCCGTTGCGCATCCTGTGCCTTGGTGAGTCGAGCTTCCTTTTCTTTTTATGCGCTGGGCGATATGCCAGAGCCGGCTCATCCTGCCAATCCATCCCTCTTTGCCAGGATTCAAGGCCGTTGCTAACGTGTGCCCTGTTTACTGTCCAGATGGCGGCGGCGTACGGGGATATTCAACGTTGATCATGCTGCAGGAATTGATGTATCGAACTTACGTCGAGGCTGAGGGGAAAGCTCCGCGGCGTCATCAAATACCAAAACCATGCGATCACTTTGACCTCATTGCCGGCTATGGAACAGGCGGGCTTATTGCTCTGATGCTGGGCCGCTTGCGCCTGGACATAGAGACATGCAAGAACCTCTATCCTCGGTTAACTAAATATGTCTTCGAGACTGACAAGACCATTGCCGGTATTCCATATCGATCAACTCTATTCAAGGCATCAAGGCTAGAAGATGCTATCCGCCAATGTGTTAGAGAACATACAGTATCAGAATATGAAGGAAACGATGGCAGCCCATCATATTCGTCGGGTGGTGATTATAACTATATGGGACCGCCCCTCACCTCACCATCAACTACCAGCCTTGCGTTCAGCGGAGGGGGACGACGATTAAGCAGATCAAACTCCAACCTGAGCCGCACGACGAGTACTACCAGCGTGAATAGGGCGTCCTTGCAAGCAAGCCCGCCGGGGCCAAGGAGGTGGGGGAATCCCAATGCCCAACTCTATGACAATAGGGAGAACAGGACGAAGACGTAAGTTGTATCTATTTCCTCATTTTATAGTTGACTCTTTCTTTGTCCTCTGGAATTCAGTGTCTCCGCCCTCTTTACCCTAGCTGACTTTTTCCTTTCAGAGCGGTTACAGCATACTTCAGAGGAACGCCTAAAAATGTGCCCCCCATGCTCCTACGTTCATATGATTCGCGAAAAGAACCTGCACCTGACTTCAATTGTACTGTATGGCAAGCTGGCCGTGCTACATGCGCCATGCTACATCATTTCAAGCCTATCCAGATCGGCCAGCAGATGTTTCTGGATGAAGGAGGAGGGAAGTTCAATCCCTCTCCTCAGATTTTGGATGAAGCAACCGTCAATGAATGGCCCGGCAGAGAAGTTGGTGTTTTTATCAGTATAGGCACCGGAAAGCGGCCTTCCAGCGCGCGCAATATCAAACATGAATGGTGGGAGGATGTCTTTGCTGATTCTCTGGGTCAATTTGCAGAGGCCCGGAGAAATCTTATTGCCAAAATCGAAGGATGTGAAACGACACATAAATACATGTTGAAAGAGCATCTTGCAAAAAGAAACGTGCCAAGGGAAAACTACTATCGCCTTAACGTTGAAGTTGGTGTTGGAGAGTACGGCATGAATGAATGGACTCGTCTGGCCGAAATCAGCACCAATACGCGCCTATATCTGGCGAGGAGTGAAGTTCAAAGGATGACCCAGGACTCGGCCATGAAAATGGCCAAAATCCACCGGATACATCGCCGCATGCAGGCCCACGAAGCCGCAATTGCTGACGCTGAAGCCCGTGAGGCCAATCTCATGACACGGCCACCACCTCCACCACCAGGAAGCAACCAGCGTCCTCCTGTTCCAACTTCCGCTCCTCCACCAGTTCCTCAGTCAGCCACAGGTCACAGGCCGTCAAGCTCTCAGCAATTCAAACCCTTGCCCTCGCAACCAATCTTTGAATTACCTGCCATCGAAATATCGGCAGATAAATTCTCCAGTGATTTCAGACCGCCTTCCCAGCATTCCAGCATTGGGATCCCACCAACCGGCAGGCACAGCGCGAAAGCAAGCTCACAGTGTCTTCCATACAATTCTTCCCCGCGTGTGAGCTCCGAGCTGTCCGCGCAAGAGTCGCGCCCCCCCCTTCCGCCAAAGACGCCGCTGCCTGCATCTAACTATCTCGTGGACGATACGAGCACCGTTATCACGGAGAATCTGGTACTGCCCATGCCGTCGCCTACGCAGAATGGTAGCCGGCCCGCTGTCGCAAGCTCGAATAAATGGAAATTGCCATATCCAGATGACGTGCCGCCGCCTCCGGTTAATAAGTCGCGAAAGCCAACGTCTAATAATGCCCGTGTTTAGTGACTGACATATTTTGCATGGTAGTTTCAAGCGCTTTTGTATGTTTTTTTTTTTTTCTTTTTTTTTTTTTTTTTTTGCGCCATCTAACTTTGTTCTTTGCCGCTCTGTTGCTTTTTATTTGCCTTGAAGCTCTGAGCATGCCACATTACCATGCTTTATGTGCTTCCTTTTGATTTCTTTGCTTTCTTTTTCTGATGACTTATCTTTTGCACATCTAATGATTTTATGAGACAGGCGGCTGTCATGTCTAGACGTTTGGTGCTGGTTGGGCTTGGATTATTTACATTGTTATGGAACTTATGAATACAAGTTGCTATGCTCACTGTATCTGCCCTTAGTTAATGCTTAGAAGCCACAGGAATAGTTAACTAATCAACATCTACTTCTTTCGAAGCTCTATGGCCTGCAGCTTGATTCTAATGCTACGAGATACGGAGTACAGCTAGCCAATGCGAAGTCACGAAGATATAATTTCAAGGTTATCATTTTGAATTCAGAAATTTTGACACTAACTACTTACTAACTCCAGACCTACGTTGCTCGCTTTCAATTTTTTTAGTTCCTTTTTTGCATATAGAGAAGAGACGTGATGAAAAAGGAGCAATTATTGCATCCGAGAAATCGACATGAATACACTAGAGGCAGCTGAGTCGGAAAAATGGTCGATATGCCATGCATGACAAGGGGTTTGGCGGACCTGTTAACACAGGAATCATAGACCCTCAAGTTTCCACGACTGTGGTTAATTCAGAATTTCCTTTCCCACGGGCTGAACCTCGGTGTTCCTGATCTCATCCTCATCCTCAAGCGTATCGGTACCAGTTTGCCCGTGGCCTTCCAAGTGCTCACTTTCTCTATCCAACTCAGGCTCAGGGTCTTCCACCAGGCGCTCAACATCCAGCATAATCTGATCAACATCGTCCCCGGGCTGCTGCCCTCCCATCTCCACATCCTCTCCCGGAAGAGCTTGATATTCAAACAGCGGCTCCATTCCCTCCCTCCACATCGCGATCTGGCCTTCAAACAGCGAGCCTGCCAGTCTCGCTGCGACCTTCTTGTACACCATTTCCAACATCCCACCGTCTTCCGGGGCCGTAGATCCAGACCACTGCGTGGGGACGTGCCATGGGAAGGGATACACGCCGTCGGACCCTCGGGTCATGTAGCTGGGCGTTTCATAGAGCTGGTCCCAGGCGACGAATACGGCGGCGCAGGCGGCACAGATCGGGCGAGAAGAGCCGATGTAACTAAAAGGAGGAGGGCTAATCTTGTAGGTAAGGAAGAACTGGAGGAGCTGGGTGGGCGGGTGCACGGCAGGGCGGATGACTTGGTTCTGTGCTTCAGCTGCGTCGCAGAGGGGGGCGAGATGACTTTCCATTCTGTCGTTGTACTCGGGCCGCAGCTTGAAGCCTCGAGAATGAAGGGCATGACGAAGAGACTCTTTCCATGTGTTGGTGTCAGTGGGATATAAAGTGCGCAATGGGGAAGGATTTAAGTCGTCGATATAGACAACTTCGAGAGGCTTGTTTTTATAGTGCATAAAAGACCGGTGGGATTGAGTGAGGCGTTCCAACTGGACGATAGAAATTTGGAATTCAGCAAATCGTCGGAGGTGGACAGCGATAGGTACCTCTGAGAGTAGGGAAAATGAGGTTAGATTTCCCTTTTGTGTTTCGGAGTGGTAATTGACCTAACATACCTTGCTCATCTGCGGCTCCCTGCCACTCTTCGATGGTGCCGAGTGCAACATCATCGCGTTCAATGATGGTGTACGCAGATTCTAGGCGTTCCATCTTGACGGCGAAATCGGCATGGGCCACAATTTCAACCGGGTCTCGCCCCTGGCTTTTTAACGCTTCTGTTGATTCAAAAACCCAGGTATACTGCTCAAGAAGGTATGACAAAGGCTCGAGCCACCAATAGTCATATGGGTTTGAAAGAGCTATGTCCTCGCCGACAGCTTCCCTAAAAGTGGTCTTGAAACGAGACATGTCAGCGTGAGCCGTTTGGATCCATTTAAACCATCTTTCAAAGCATTGCTTGTAGACAACTCTCATCATTTGATGGTACAGGTCAGAGGGAACAGTCGGCGTTGGACGAGCTGGTCCTGAGAAGTCCAGTGGCCCCTGTACTTGCTGGCGCTTTAGTAATTCCCTCTCACGGGCATTCTCTGCATAACATTGGGCGCGTTTCTGCAGGAGATCCCAGATCTGCTCAAGATAGAGAGTTTTCACCATGCTCATCTTTTGATTTGTCGAAATATACAAGATAACAGCGCGTTTTGAGACGTCTCTGTCATGATCAACCTGCACACAGACAGAATAGACCTCACCACGGCGCCCGTCGAGCAAAATCGTAGCCACAGCATCCTGAGGCAGAAGTTTCTCGGAGAACACCACACGGGGGTAGTTGCAGAATTTGTGGTGGTAGTAAGAGAAGGCCTCTAGGTTGGTTGTACTTCCAAGAGCCACCAGGTCATTGATCTTTTTCGCGAGTTCTTCACTCGACATGGCGATATAGCAGAGAGAAGGTTGAATTCAAGTATGATAAAAAGGGCTGCGTTCACAGCTGAGACGGAGAGAAAGAGAGATAAAGCCAAAAAAAAACAGTCAACACTGATGTTCAGCAGCTAAACAAGGCTGGGATAAAGAATGAGATGTGAGTCGCAAAGCAGAACACGCATCCTGAAGTGAGAAATTTCTGCACACAGCAACGCCGAGCAGAGACAGCCCATTGCTGCGGTGAAGGCAGCAGGCACAGCACGGCAACAGCGGACGACATAAGCAGTGTGGTGAGGCAGACAACGACATCACTGCCGCGCTGCACGAGAAGGGCTCACAAAGTGCCGGCACGCAACACCAGTGGCCTTTGTATTCTTTATTGTGGGCATACGGTCTGCCTCCCTTTTTTCCTTTTGTTCCTCCCCCTCTATTTAATTGTTCCTACATCTGTTGAAAGATTGTAGGCCAGGCTGGACGCTGGGTGCGACCACCCCATTATTATTTGTGTCGAGGAGGAGGAACAAACATTGCGGGGACGTGGAGATCGGGGCAGATCGACCTGGCAAACACTATGACCCAAAGCCAAGAGCGTATGGGCTCCAGCTGCTCCCTTGGCCAGCGCTGCCAGGCAGCCAACGCAGCGCGCGGGTCGTCGAGCGTTTCGCCGGCGAATTTGCGGCTTTACGGGATCGCCACGGCTTACGTCAGCCAAGCTGGGACGGCGGTGGCGATCAGATAAGATAGATGGCTGACATAAGCAAGCCTTGCGTCAGAGCCTGATCCGGTTTCATTTGCTGCTTCGACGAAGCCAACTTTCCAGGAAAGCCAGACAGGGGTTGTGTTGCCGTCTCGCCCGTCGTCGCGAGTTGCTTGCCTGTCCATAACCTGGTGGCCATGATATCGGAGAATGAAGTTATGATTCAGCTTGTTCATGATCATTAGATGGCCTACAGCGATCTAGTTTGTTTACTTTTCAATAGGGGCCCGCTCCCCTTGCCGCCCAAGGATATCCTGCACCCCCAGCGCCGTTGCTGCCACCCGTTTCTGCAATTGATCTGCCATCCCACCCGGCGTTGAACGACAGGACCGCCTACAACGGCCACGGACTCTCCTATGGGCTTGTCTCTGGCGACTCCAGACTTCACAATGCTTGACTCGGTTCTGAATGACCTCTCGCTGGTCGCCAGGTCCGGTGGCCTTTCCACCAACCCGAACAGTCGGCCGCCCGCCTTCAAGGCCGTTGGCATCTCGCTGGCCGTGGCATCGGGCCTTTTCATTGGCGTCTCGTTCGTGCTGAAGAAATTCGGCTTGCTCAAGGCCAATGTCAAATACAACGAAGAGGCAGGAGAAGGTTATGGGTATCTGAAGAATTTCTATTGGTGGGCGGGGATGATCCTCATGGTTCTTGGGGAAGTATGCAATTTCGTGGCCTATGCGTTCGTAGATGCGATTCTCGTCACGCCGCTGGGTGCGTTGTCGGTGGTCGTGACCACAATCCTATCGGCCATCTTTCTGAAAGAGCGCCTGAGCTTTGTGGGCAAAGTCGGCTGTTTCAATTGCATCATCGGCTCTGTGGTGATTGCGCTCAACGCGCCGCAGCAGTCTTCGGTTACGAATATCCAGGATATGAAGGGGTATGTTATTCGACCTGTTTTTCTGACTTACGCTGGAGTTCTTATCGTTGGGTGCACTTTTCTTGCCCTGTGGGCCGGCCCTCGCTATGGCAAGAAAAGCATGTTTGTGTATCTCTCCATTTGCAGCCTGATCGGTGCTTTGAGTGTAGTTGCTACCCAAGGTCTGGGAGCCGCTATCATCGCACAGATATCAGGGCAGTCGCAGTTCAAGGAATGGTTTCTCTATGTTTTGTTGGTGTTTGTGATATTGACTCTCTTGACCGAGATCATTTACCTGAACGTGAGTCTCTTTCTACCCATTCTGCATGGTAGAAATCTGCGACTGACAGTCCTTGTTAGAAAGCTTTGAATATTTTCAACGCGGCGCTGGTGACGCCGACATATTACGTTATATTCACCAGTGCCACGATTGTCACATCTGCCATTTTATTCAAGGGTTTCAAGGGCTCTCCGATCAGTATCACAACGGTTGTGATGGGATTCCTCCAGATCTGTGCAGGGGTCGTCCTGCTTCAGCTATCCAAATCCGCCAAAGACGTTCCAGATGCGGCCATCTTCAAGGGAGACCTGGACCAGGTTCGCGAAGTGGCCGAGCAGGAGCAGCCAGAAACCGAGCCCAAAGCCGATGCGATCCGCGGCACGGCGGCGATTATCCGGCGCATCTCGACTCCGCGACAGAAGATGGAACGCGACGAGCTGCTGCGCTACCACAACGAACGGAGGCTGGAGAAGTCCGACGTGCCGGGCGACAACGAGATCGTGGAGTGGGATGGCCTGCGCCGCCGCAAGACGCTCCTCAGCCCGGGATCTCCGAGCACCGCGCAGTTTCAGAAAACCCTCCACCCGCCCCTGGGCATGTCTCGATTTCCGGACTACGACGAGGAGCTGATAAGCTCGCGGCCTCGGACCGGGCGATCGTTCCTGAGCAGCTTCCGCAGCCGTGCGTCGAGCGGTCGGCGGGTCAGCGACGTCTCGCAGGGCCAGGGTGCGGGCGCGGGCGTGGAGCTGCGGGCTGTGGCCGGGGGTGGTCCGGCAGGGAATAATAACAATAACAATAATAATAATAATAACAGCCAGAAACACTCCGAAGCCACGGCTGCCTCAGGCCTGGGCAGCTCGCTGGCGGAGCCGTTCCAGTACCACCACCACCACCAGCAGCGCCGCTCGCGCCGCGAGACCGCCGGGTCCGTCCGGTTCGCAGACGATCTCAAGCTGGATGACAACGGCCGGAATTCGATCAGTAGCAGCAGCAACAGCTCGCCGCCCACGCCGCCCGTGCACGCCTCGTCGCACCGCCAGTTCTCGTTCCAGCGGCTGCTGTACCGTGATCGTGACCGCGACCGCACAGTGTCGAGCTCAGAGACAGCCGCGATAACGACGACGGGTAGTGGTGATCGATCTCCGAGACGAGAGCAGCAGCATGGCATTCTTAGACTGCCCGGGTTCGCCACGCATCGACCGCCGGCGCCGTCGCCGTCGCCGGTGGTGAGGGTGCGCGATGCGACGGAGGAAGAGGTGCTGGGCCTGGTTCGCGGCGACACCGCCGAGACGCACGCGAGCTCGGGCCTCACACCGTCACCCGCGTCGTCGATTATTATTGCAGCAGCTGGCGGGAAGCCCACGGCCAAGAAGCGGTTTGGCGGAGCTGACGACGACGACGACGACGGCGACGGCGGCGGCGGCGGCGGCCCAGCGCACGTACGACAGTATTATTATTCCGAGCCTACTGCCGCGGCAGCCGACGGTAGCAGCGTCACCAGCAGCACCGCTGCTGACTCTGCCGTGAAGAAGAAGAATCGAGATCTGCCTCCGCTGCCTCCAGAGCACCACCAGCACGCACCGTTACCGGGGTCGTCCGCGGATGGTGGTGGTGGTGGTGGTGGTGGTGGTGGTCGTGGGCGGGAGAATCGGATGCAGCAGGGTGGTAGTGGTGAGAGACCTGGGTTTATCTGAGAGGGAATTTGAAACTTTTTTTTACTTTGTTTGGTTTTATTATGGAAAATACTACTCCTACTGCTGCTGCTGTTTGTGAAGATGATCTTAGCGAATGTTGGAATACTCCCTTTTTTTGTTGTTGTTGTTGTTGGATGGCTGTTTACTGTTTAATGAGTTTTGAGCGGGATGCTCATGGTATGACAGTCTGACTGTGCTGGCGTTGGGGGTGGGGGAAGGAGAAAAGAAAAGATGGAACTGCTGAGATGGATTTGATATATTTCTGTGTTGCGTCCCTTGCTGGGATCGATAGAACCGAGCGGGCAGTGTTATTTTTGGTCTACCAGCGAGCCAAAGCGTTGAAAAGAGTTCCTGAACTGATACGAAAAAAAAAGAAAGAGGAGGGCGTTAACTATTATACTCCATCATATAGTACAAGTGATATAGAGCCTCAAGAATTAGACTTTTGTTCTCTAGATACATGCATACTCCGTATAAGCACTCCGTACTCCTTGCTCCCCGATAAAGAAAAAGGTGATATAGCCCCGTAGTGAAATGGGTTTGAGACAGCGACGAAAAAATTTTAAACCACTAGTTACAGAAGTCTGCACCACATGGGGGGGGGGGGGTATCATTTAACGGAGATCCGAACAACAGCCTCATCATCGTCATTATCATCGTCATTAAAAAGCAGACAGGGCTTGAAAAGGCAGGGGACGCAAACCGGAAACGTGTCGGCCAAAGAAGAAAAAAAAAAAACGGGCATGTGCAACTATCTGGGATCGAGATAGTCGTGACGATAGTTAGTTACTCCGTAAATAGCTAGTAATTAAGAATAAATAAATATAATAAATAATAAATAATAATAATAATAATAGACAGGAAGAAGCTGGTCGTCGTCGTCGCTAGATAGCTAAATATTCACAGCAAGAAAGGAAAAAAAAAAAAGTCAAACAATGGGCTCAACCGGGACAACCTGGTTTGTACAAAAAAAAAAAAAAAAAAACAAAAAGAATATATCTTTATACCCAACTGTTTGGGGTCACTGAGGGGGTATTATTTTCTTTTTTTTTTTTTGTCGGCCTGGGATCGCAGACAAAAGTAAAAAAAGAAAAAAGAAATCAAGGGGTTCCAAAATACACGAAGAGAAGCAAAAGAAAAGAAAACGTTGCCTCCCCGCATGGCAAATATGGGGTACGGCAGAGAGCGGGAGGAGAGAGAGAGCGACGCGGGATAGACAGCCATGGCGATGGCGATGGCCGGTATATGGAGTATCATCATCATCATCATCATCGAGCAAGAAAGAGGCTAGACAGACAAACCCTCGTTCTGCCCCTGGTTGTCCTCCCTCTCCCCCTGCCCTGCCCTGCTCTCCCCATCCCCCTGGTACGCACGCACACATTTGCACCGCATCGGCGCAAACAGCCAAGCTTCGCGCGCGCCTAAAAATAACCGAAAAGAAAAAAAAACCGCCCCCCCTCCCCCGAAAAACGAAGAAAGATGAAGGCCAGACCCGAGAAAAGCGAGCGAGCGAGCGAGCTAAGCGATGCAAGACTGACTGCGGGGGAGGGATGGTGATGATAGATAAGACCGAAAGTGAGCCAGCCCCGCGCACGCCCTCCGAGGTTTATTCTGGCGGTGTTGCTTTTTTGGCTTTTTGGTAGTCAGACAAGTGCTGGAGAAAAGAAAAGAAAAAAAAAAAAACAGAAAATCAAGTAGCCCGAAAAAATCCAAAAGACAGCCTTTTTTTTTTGGTAATCCCCTCGATGATGGTTCTTTTGCTTTTTTATTTATTTTTTTTTTTTGGGGTTGACCAAACACACGCAAAAGTGCCGCCCCAAGTAAAGAAGAAAAAAAAACACAAGAAGCAAATCGCTCTGACAATTTGTTGCACAGTTTGAGGGGGGAAGAAGGAACAGCCTGAATCGTATGGACAGGGGGGCATGCCAGGCCCACAAAGAGGGGGTGAGCGAGTTATATACAGCCAAAAAACAAAATATAACAAAAAGTCATCGCCAGCCGACCAAACAGAAGCCTCAACGCTCTTAGCGCGCGGGCGCGCGCTCAAGAGAGGGAAAGAAACAAGCGAGAGGCGAAAATGAAGGAAAAAAAAGAAGAGGATGAAACAAAAAAGCAAAGAAGAGAAAAAAAAAAAGGAAAAAAAGCCACAAAGACAAAAAAGATCGATCAAAACTTGAAGACAAGCCGAAAGCGGAGCGAGGTCTCTCAGCCGTCATTCGACGAGAAGCTGTGATTAGTAGCAGCATTGGTATTGGTACTATTATTCGTGGCCTGCTGGTCGAACAGCTTGTAGCGGATCTGCGTCAGGATGTGGGCGTCCTTGAGCAGGCTGGGCGAGATGTTGCGCGCCTGCAGCAGGAACTTGATGGTGCGGTCGATGAGCTGGCGCAGCCGCTCGCGGTCCACGAAGTTGGAGAACCGCGACGTGTACGTCGCCGCCAGCACGAGGATGTTGCCGAATTGTCTGCAAGGAAAGGAGGCGCGGGGGAGGTTAGTGGAGGACCTTTTCTGACGTGTAGAATTGAGTAAATCATAGTATCCTGCGGGCAGAACTTACGCGTGCGCCGTGCCGAAGATGTTCGTCACGATCGGCCGGCCCTCGACGTTGTCGAAGGCGATGGTGCTCTGCATCGCCGCCTCGATGCACGTCACGCACGCCGCGTGCAGCTTGTTGTCCAGGTCCTTCTCGAACGGCGGGCCCTGCGACGGCGTGCCGGGGAGCGGCGACTGCGGTGGCTGGGTCTGCTGCTGCTGTTGCTGCTGCTGCTGCTGCGACGATGATGATGATGATGATGATGGCGGCGGACCGGCGGCGTCCTGGCCGGTGGCGGACGCGATTCGCGGCGGCGGCGGCATGTCGGCGGCCCAGCGATGGTCGGCGGCGGCGGTGGCCAGGTCGACCTGCTGCACATGCGCCAGGGCAGGCGAGATGTGCGGGTTGGAGCAGCTGGAGACGACGGAGGGCGCGGGCGACTCGGCGGGGGCGGTGGTGGCCAGCAGGGCCTTGGGGGCGATGGGGTGCAGGGCGTGGTGCAGCAGCGGGCGGTGGATGATGTAGCGGGCGCCGTAGTACTTGCCGCGCATGCGCGCGATGTTGATGTCGCGCGCCGGCGGCTCGCAGTCGTCCCATTTCATGGCCTTGGGCAGCCCGCGCCGCCACGACTCCAGCATGTCGTTGAGCAGCTCCTGGATGCGCGTCGACCACTTGGTGCGCTTCTCGCCCGTGCTGGTCTCTGGACCCACGTCAGCCTCGTCATCGGGAGAGAAGAGAGAAGAAAGAAAGAAAACCCACTCTCGGTCTTGTACAGGTTCGTATGCACGCGGTTGAGGACCTTGCGCAGGTGGATCTGGGCCGAGTAGTACATCATCATCAGCGTGTCGGGCGCCTCGAGCTCGTTGGGGATGGAATGCGCGAACACGGCTTTGGGGAACTCCATGCGGCCCTCGAGCCGGCTGATGCCGCTGGCCGGCAGGTCCAGCTCCGCGAGGATGTCACTAGAACTGTGCGTTAGAGCCAGCAGGAAGAGAGGGGGATCGAAGTTAATTTTCTTTTTTTTTACCTCTCCAGCTGCAGACACGTCCAAAACGCAAACGTGATGAGATCTTTGCGCGCGCCATCGGGCATCACCTCGAAGCTTCGTCTGAAACAAGATCAGCAAAGACAAAAAAAAAAAAAAAAGAAATACGGAGTATAGAGGGGGCAACGCACGCTCGCACGAGGACTTGGCAGGCGCGGGCGGCCTGGCTGATCCAGCCATGGCTCGCGAAAGGATGCGCCAGCTGGCCGGTGTACAGCGCGGCGAGCAGGCAGCCCTGGGCGTGCGACAGGTCATTCCCGCCCTGCAGGTTGCCCAGGATGTCCGTGGCCAGCGCGTAGTAGGCCATGCCGGGCACGACGTCCATGTTGCGCAGGCTGGGGTCGGCGTAGTCGGCGCTGCCCGCCCGCCAGTGCTGCTGCTGCTGCTGCTGCTGCTGCGAGGCATTGGCGTGCGTCGTATTATTCGTGGTATTGTTGCTGTTGCTGTTGCTGTTGCTGTTGCTGTTGCTGTTGCTGTTGCTGTTGCTGGTGCTGTTGGGCGAGCGCGCGGCGGTGGGCGAGCGGAAGGCGGCGGCGTGGTGCACGTGCAGCGCCGAGTCGGCCAACACGGGCGAGACGGCGGAGCTGCGGTACGGCGGGAGCTTGGCGGCTGCAGCGGCGGCGGCGGCGGCTGGGTCGGGCAGCGGGCCGGGCAGCTCGCTCTTCCACGCGCAGATGGCACCCAGGGCCAGCACGAGCAGCACGATGGCGTTGTCCATGGACCGCTGGATGGGCGGGCAGGCAGCAGCGGACGCGAGGAGCGTGCTGCTGTGGTCGGAGCCGGGCGACGCCAGCTCGGCGTGGGCGGCGCTGGCGGCGCTGTGGGTGTAGCCGGGGGCCAGCTCGAGGGAGCGCTTGCGCTTGGGGGCACGGTGGAGGGCGGTCGCGGCGGCGGCGGCGGCGGCGGCGGGGGGGGGGGCCGGGGAGGCATGGGGGTTGGCGGGGGGCGGGCTGTAGGCGTGCACGAAGTCACGCACGCTGAGGGCGAGGTCGGCGGCGCGCAGGAAGGGATGCAGGATGTGCATGTTGTCGAGGTAGCTCTGGTGGCAGGCGTGCACGACGGCGGCGTCGAGGTCCAGGGCGCCGCGGCTGTTGCGGCCGCCGACCTGGCGGTCGGGCGGCAGACGGGCGCGGGAGTCGGGGCGGTAGATCTCGAGCCCGGTGCCCCAGCCGGCGCCGCAGAAGTGGAACAGGTCGTCGTCGCGCGGGCTGGCGGCGCTGACGACGGGGCTGAGCGGGTAGGCGAGGTGGTGTGGGTGTTGCTGGTGGTGGTGGTGGTGGTGATGGCTGCTGGCGCGGCGGGCGCTGGCGGTGCCCTCGCCGCGGCCGTAGGGGCGGATGGGCCCGCGGGCCTCCTCGAGCTTCATGACATAGTCGTCGTCGATGCGGTCGGGCAGCAGCTTCTGGATGGACGGCCACAGCAGCAGCTTGTGCGCGGCGGTGGTGTGCTCGATGGGGATGGACAGCTCATCGTCGTCGGGCTCGACCTGCAGGTCGGCAGCCTGCTGGTGGTGCTGGTGATGGTGCTCCTGCTTGACGGCGTCAGCGGGCGCGGGCTTCAAGTCAGCAGCAGCAGCAGCAGCAGCGGGGGCGCGGCCGAGCAGGGCGTCGAGCTTCTCGTTCTGGGCGGCAACGAGCTGCAGCACGCGGTCGAGCTTGTCGGCGGGGAGGTCGGCGTCCTTGAAGCGGTCGTCGATCTGCTGCAGGCGGTCGAGCAGGATCTGCGTGGAGCGCTCGTGCCTGGGGCCGTTAATATCTAGAAAGTGTGGGCATGTACTGGGACGGGGATTGTCGCACGTACTTGTGCGGCGGCACGTCCTTGTAGACGCACTGCACGCTGCTCTCCTTGCAGTGGCCGCACGACGGCCGGCCCTCGTCGCACTTGGCCTTGCGCGCACGGCACTGGTCGCAGGCCTGGCAGGCAGTCAGTCAGTCAGTAGGAACTAGGTGAAGCAGAGTGTAGGTGCTCGCACCTGCTGGGCGCGCGTGGTGCGGCGCTGGCGCTGGCCGTACGGCCCGCTGGGCTGGCTGTAGTAGTAGGCGGCGGCGGCAGCAGCGGCGGCGGCGTCGTAGGGACTGGCCACGGGCGCGGAGACGGGCGTGTAGGGCGGCGCGCGGTGGTGTTGCTGTTGCTGTTGTTGTTGTTGTTGGTGGTGGTGGTGGTGGTGCG
The DNA here is from genome assembly GCF_022830035.1 of Ophidiomyces ophidiicola. Taxonomy (NCBI): domain Eukaryota; kingdom Fungi; phylum Ascomycota; class Eurotiomycetes; order Onygenales; family Onygenaceae; genus Ophidiomyces; species Ophidiomyces ophidiicola. The sequence continues at coordinate 126,314 of NW_026054681.1, forward strand.
GCGGCGGCGGTGGCATCAGCTGCAGGCGCGCAGCCGGGTCGTCGTAGGCAAAGGGAGGGCGGTAGTCGGTGGGCGAGGGGACGGGTGCAGGCGTGGTTGAGGGAGTGGCCGTGGCGGCGGCGTCGGGGGAGGGAGCCGGCAGCCCGTTGGCGGCGCGCGAGGGAGCGGGAGTCGGCGTGGGCGTGGACGACGGCGGCGGCGGCGGCGGCGGCGCGGGCGGTGGTGGGCGGGCGTACATGGCGGGCGCCGGGCAGCCGCGGCGGGCGGACAGCGGGGGGAGAGAGAGCGAGCGAGCGTGAGGCAGTGAGTGGCAGAGACAGAGGCAGCGAGTGAGTGAGGGCGCGAGCGAGAGAAGAAGAAGGCCCAACCACGCCAGCCAGTGCAGGCCACGACGCCGCGCCTGTGCGCCGCCGTAGCTCGCTCGCTCGCTCGCTCGCTCGCTAGCGCCGCGCGCGCTGGGCCGCTGGCGCTGGCGCTGGCGTTGGCGTTGGCGTTGGCGCTGTCTGGCGTGCCGTACCCGCCCGCCAGCCTAGTACCCTAAGTTACCTGCCTGCCCGCTGCTGCCCGCCGCAACCCTAACCCGGCCCTGGCCTGCTACCCCCCTCCCCTCGCTAATACCTACCTACATACCTCTCGTCTCGGCCGCCCACCGCCCCGGTCGACGGGCCCGCCTTGCTTTTTCGCCTCAGACTAGCACCACTACTAGTAGTATCTCGCCTGTCAGCCAGCTGCTAGCCCCCCCCTAAGCTCCCGCCACCATGACCAGCACCAGCAGCGTCCCTTTCCAGCCAGCACCACCGCCCCGCTGTCTCCCGTCGCCGTCCTGCTCAAACTACGAGGACTACTGACTACAGAGTACTCCGTACTCCGTAGGTATCTCGTAAATATGCCCGCGGTTATTATTCCCATCGTGCCTAGTACTAGCTCTCCCTACCTATGGTCTATGCACTCCGGAGCTCGTCTATCCATCCCTCCAATTTCACCCCCGGCCCAGAGACACGGCGCCGCTCATTTTATCCGCCCTGCTCATCTCCCTCGCCTCATGTAACGTCGTCAGCGCGCAGAAGAAAAAAAAGAAAAAGAAAAAAAAAAAAAAAAAAAAAAAAAAAAAACCCCCCCCCCCCCCCCCCCCCCCCCCCCCCCCCCCCCCCCCCCCCCCCCCCCCCCCCCCCCCCCCCCCCCCCCCCCCCCCCCCCCCCCCCCCCCCCCCCCCCCCCCCCCCCCCCCCCCCCCCCCC